>NW_015660051.1:1228233-1296559 GCF_001515625.1 Sinocyclocheilus rhinocerous | reverse complement strand
TAAAAAAAAAAAAAAAGATTGATTCAGTCAGTGTGGAAGAACTTGACTGGTCTCTGCAGAAAGCCAAGTCCTAATCCCAGCTGAACACCTCTGGTGTGACTTTAAATGCAGACCTTGAGCCAAAAACTCATCACCAAACACCAATGACATATGGGCAAATGTATTGGGACACCCCTTCTTTAGAACAGAAAAGGGCACTTCTTGGATAAACTGTCGGATATTAAGTCCACAGTACCAAAAATGCCCATATAATTAAGACAACACCTGTATATTGCAACACACTTCATACACTGGCAGTGTGAAAGTTTGCACATAGTCACACAATGGTGTGTGATCTGTCATAGATCTAGGTTCACAAGGGCCACATGCTGTGATGGCTAAAAGACATTCTATACTTAACATCCAAGAATATTTGTCCCTGGCAGACATGAGTACTTCCAGTATAGCAACAGATTATCGAGCCATGCTAGCCAGGCTATAAATAATTAGAAAGAATAGAATTAGCGGCACCAATCAGTGACGGTTCTGCTCTGTCATTACTCAGCATGCCTGGAGAGTTAAACTAATGCAAGGTCAGTGTAACAAACATCTGTTTTCACAGATGCATAAGAACAGAATGTTCTTAAGTGAATATATCTCATTTTGAAAAACTGTAAACCAAATCTGGGTTAAGTAGGACAAGGAGAATGGTATCTTAATTAACATGTAAGCAGCGCCCGCTCAGGTTGTCTGGCATTTCTAACCGTCTCTGCGTCTCCATAAAAGAGTGTTCAAAAGAATGCTAAAAAGGAAGTTCCCCAGTGCTGTTTGAGAGAAGTAAAACTGGCAGGACCGCCCCATTGTGGAAGAACTCTTACATAATGTCAGTTTGAACAAAGACGAAAACTTGTTGCCCCCCTGAACGCAGATATGTAAGAAAGGAGGGTGACAATTAGATTTAACCCTTTAAACCTCTAATGTAATCAAGTGACTTTTAGACTGTTGTGTTGGTCACATGTTTCAAGGTTTATCTGGTGAGCAACTCTGCAAAGACTTTGTCCAGCAGAGTTATCTAATAAAGATAGTCAAAACATGTGCATTATTTTAATAAATAATACTGTATTTGAAAAAAAAAGGCTTTTCCCTTTTGTTGTATTATTTTTAACAAAGCAGTTACTCCCATATGGTTGCACATGGATATTTAACTGTCAGTATGTCTTGTCTAGACGTGCCCTAGATTTAAACCAATCATGGTTTAGCTCCAAAGGGGCCAACCAATGGCAGGTAGCAGTTCTTGTGGGTTTGGTGAAGGAGTGGCTCTGAAACCTGAGTCCACATACAGTATATGATGCAACTGGAATTTTCATGGTGTTAGAGGAAAAAGTCATGACTGGTCATTTTGGGTAATTCTAACACACTTAATCCACAAGCCGAGGTTTGAAACAATAAAGATTTCTGTAAAAACCTAAATCTTCATAGTAGTTGTCTGTTTTAAAATAACGAATGTAGTGACACAAGTGAACCGGAGTAACCTTCAGTTAGTTTGCTTTGCTTTGTAAATCAATCCCTGAATGTTTGCATGCTGGATTATTAAAGAAAGTTCCCTTGTACAAGTGTTGATTTTTGTTAACTAAAACTATTAAAAATCATTTCAGTAATTGACATAAATCTGAAATAAAAATATAAATTTTAGACTTAAAACTTTAAGAACTTACTTAGCCTAAACGTACAACGTTACTATAAAAACATAATCATATAAATAATACTAAAATAACATTGTATCTTTGCAAGTTAAAGATTTCAGAGCACTATGTTCGTCCTGTGCTTGACTGACTGACTGACTGACTGAATGTATGTTTCGTTTACCGTGGCGCAGATGCAGAGCTATAGTCGAGGGGTTAACTGAAGCATTTTGCCTTTGGTTTCAGACTGTCCCCAGCGCCATCCTTAACTCATCTTTCTCTTGACTCTGTCTCACCTCACCGCTGTACCGTGCTGCGATTTCTATTCGCTCTTTTGCATATAAATGGCCTCTAGCCACTCAGCATTCTCTTCCATTCCACTGCTTCAATTCAGCACCAGGCAACCAAACGAACCAACTATTGAGAGTACTGAGTCGAGTTATGCATATTATCTTGCATTTTCTAGCTGTGGAAGGACTAAGGACTGACTAGCCATTCCAAACTAACTGACTCATGTGTTGAGATATACGTGGGTGAAAAAGCTAGGGGTATTGACTTGAAATGAATGAAAACACGTGGATTAATTCTCTTACGTGATTCATTTGGACATTCTCTGCTCACGTAACTACCGTCGTTGGTAGCGTAAGAGAGGTAAATTACAGGACTGTTTTATTGTGTAATGACATTTTTATTACTTTATAACAGTAAGGCATGTGTCCCTGTTGCAGAAGAAGGCTGACTCAGGAATTATCTGACTTGTTCCTCAGCATAACGCGAGGTCTCCTGAGGCCTTTGTCTACGCAGACAACTCTCATTTCTAAATTCTGTCTCGTCTCTTTTCCCATGAGCACTACAGTGCACTAGTTTCTCAACAAATTGATTGTCCCTTCCTCCAAAAAAACTGCATCACCTACTTTGGCTGACTTTTTACCGTTGTGAACTGCCCTCCAAACCCTTGAATTGGATGTGTAGGCATCTTTCTTAGTGATACAACTAACCAAACTACTGTTCAGATGTGTGGGTCGATAAGAATTTAGTTTCTTTGTTTTTGAAATAAGTCTCTTGTGGTCACCAGGCCTACATTTATTTGAACAAAAAATACAGCAAAACTGTAATATTGTGAAAATGTAATTTATTCCTGTAATGGCAAAGCTTTTTTTTTTTTCATCAGCCACAGTCTTCAGTGTCACATGATTCTTCAGAAATCACTCTAAATATGCTGACTTGATGCACAAGAAAGCGTTTAATATTTATTAATTCTATAATCGTTTTAATTTTACTATCAATGTTGAAAACAATTGTGCTGCTTAATATCTTTGTGAAAACTGTGATAGTTTTTAGGATACTTTGATGAATAGAAAGTTCAAACAAAATAACGTTTAAAACAGAAATCGTTTGTAACATTATTAATGTCTTTATTATCCCTTTTAATGAATTTAATGAATCCTTGCTCAATGAGTGCTAATTTCTTTCTTTAAAAAATCTTACCAATCCCAAACTTATGAATGGTAGTGTTGGTCTATATTAAGTTGAAAAGTGCAAATATATTGCTTATTTAATATAATTTAATGAGCAAAATGATTAAAATTAAATTAATCTACTTTAGCTGAAAATTTTCAATTTGATTACCTTCTCAGATCATTAGCAGATAAAGTATGGTTAGTATTTAGTGCCCCCTAGAGGGTTTCTCCAGCACAGGACTATGGACTGCGTGGTTTCAAATAGCACTTTTTAATATAAAAACAGAATGATGACATGTTTATATTGATCTTTTATCTTCCAAAATTCCTAAATGACCTTTTAATTGTTAGTGAAGTGTAGTGTGGATCAAATCTGTAGGAATTATTTAAATTAGTGCATGATGATAGAATTTGACTTGCTTGCAACTGTAAAAATATGAATATCCCTTGCGATTTTTATTAATAATAAATTAAATTGATTGAACATTGCCATCTTTGATCATACTGCAGTTGCAAACCTTTATATAAAAGCAGTAAACCACGTGAGGCTGGTGTTAAATTGGATCTAAGTGTCTATGGCTAAGTCTGGAGATTTCACCTCAACCAATGCTACAAACACACTGCAGATCACAAGCAACACTTCTGACAATCATGCTTTATTCTGGTTGATTTCTTTTAAAAAGAATCAAATGAACAGCTCTGCTCTTTGAAAAGAGATCACTGAAGCAATATGCCTTCTTCAGTCAAAACCAAATACTTTCTTGTCTCGCTGTATTTCCGTAAGTAGTGAAACTAAACTCTATCTTTACATCTCTCTCTTAATTTAAATATTTATTGGTTTCAGTTCAAACAAAACTTCATTGATTGTCAACACAAAATCTAGCTTAGCAGATGCAGAGCTATAGTCGAGGGGTTAACTGAAGCATTTTGCCTTTGGTTTCAGACTGTCCCCAGCGCCATCCTTAACTCATCTTTCTCTTGACTCTGTCTCACCTCACCGCTGTACCGTGCTGCGATTTCTATTCGCTCTTTTGCATATAAATGGCCTCTAGCCACTCAGCATTCTCTTCCATTCCACTGCTTCAATTCAGCACCAGGCAACCAAACGAACCAACTATTGAGAGTACTGAGTCGAGTTATGCATATTATCTTGCATTTTCTAGCTGTGGAAGGACTAAGGACTGACTAGCCATTCCAAACTAACTGACTCATGTGTTGAGATATACGTGGGTGAAAAAGCTAGGGGTATTGACTTGAAATGAATGAAAACACGTGGATTAATTCTCTTACGTGATTCATTTGGACATTCTCTGCTCACGTAACTACCGTCGTTGGTAGCGTAAGAGAGGTAAATTACAGGACTGTTTTATTGTGTAATGACATTTTTATTACTTTATAACAGTAAGGCATGTGTCCCTGTTGCAGAAGAAGGCTGACTCAGGAATTATCTGACTTGTTCCTCAGCATAACGCGAGGTCTCCTGAGGCCTTTGTCTACGCAGACAACTCTCATTTCTAAATTCTGTCTCGTCTCTTTTCCCATGAGCACTACAGTGCACTAGTTTCTCAACAAATTGATTGTCCCTTCCTCCAAAAAAACTGCATCACCTACTTTGGCTGACTTTTTACCGTTGTGAACTGCCCTCCAAACCCTTGAATTGGATGTGTAGGCATCTTTCTTAGTGATACAACTAACCAAACTACTGTTCAGATGTGTGGGTCGATAAGAATTTAGTTTCTTTGTTTTTGAAATAAGTCTCTTGTGGTCACCAGGCCTACATTTATTTGAACAAAAAATACAGCAAAACTGTAATATTGTGAAAATGTAATTTATTCCTGTAATGGCAAAGCTTTTTTTTTTTTCATCAGCCACAGTCTTCAGTGTCACATGATTCTTCAGAAATCACTCTAAATATGCTGACTTGATGCACAAGAAAGCGTTTAATATTTATTAATTCTATAATCGTTTTAATTTTACTATCAATGTTGAAAACAATTGTGCTGCTTAATATCTTTGTGAAAACTGTGATAGTTTTTAGGATACTTTGATGAATAGAAAGTTCAAACAAAATAACGTTTAAAACAGAAATCGTTTGTAACATTATTAATGTCTTTATTATCCCTTTTAATGAATTTAATGAATCCTTGCTCAATGAGTGCTAATTTCTTTCTTTAAAAAATCTTACCAATCCCAAACTTATGAATGGTAGTGTTGGTCTATATTAAGTTGAAAAGTGCAAATATATTGCTTATTTAATATAATTTAATGAGCAAAATGATTAAAATTAAATTAATCTACTTTAGCTGAAAATTTTCAATTTGATTACCTTCTCAGATCATTAGCAGATAAAGTATGGTTAGTATTTAGTGCCCCCTAGAGGGTTTCTCCAGCACAGGACTATGGACTGCGTGGTTTCAAATAGCACTTTTTAATATAAAAACAGAATGATGACATGTTTATATTGATCTTTTATCTTCCAAAATTCCTAAATGACCTTTTAATTGTTAGTGAAGTGTAGTGTGGATCAAATCTGTAGGAATTATTTAAATTAGTGCATGATGATAGAATTTGACTTGCTTGCAACTGTAAAAATATGAATATCCCTTGCGATTTTTATTAATAATAAATTAAATTGATTGAACATTGCCATCTTTGATCATACTGCAGTTGCAAACCTTTATATAAAAGCAGTAAACCACGTGAGGCTGGTGTTAAATTGGATCTAAGTGTCTATGGCTAAGTCTGGAGATTTCACCTCAACCAATGCTACAAACACACTGCAGATCACAAGCAACACTTCTGACAATCATGCTTTATTCTGGTTGATTTCTTTTAAAAAGAAACAAATGAACAGCTCTGCTCTTTGAAAAGAGATCACTGAAGCAATATGCCTTCTTCAGTCAAAACCAAATACTTTCTTGTCTCGCTGTATTTCCGTAAGTAGTGAAACTAAACTCTATCTTTACATCTCTCTCTTAATTTAAATATTTATTGGTTTCAGTTCAAACAAAACTTCATTGATTGTCAACACAAAATCTAGCTTAGCACCAGTACAATAAAACTGTACTTTAGCCTGTTAAAATACTGTTCGCATTGTGGGAAAACAAAACAACCTCAGGGTAAAGGGATCATTATATGTACATTGTCAAATAAAGCACCAACCGATACGAAGCAATTTTCATACATCATTTTCTGATACACACAAAAAAGGTCAAATATATTAATAACTATTAAATTAAGCACAAACAACAATCAGTGTAAATAAAACACACCACGCGCCACAAAGCACGCTGAAATCTGGTACACCAGGAAAAACTGGGAGACGACCCCTTCTCCTTCAGCACTGGAAAGCAGTTCAAGACCAAATCTAGAAAAATGGCCCTAGAAAAACCTTTAAAAAAAAAAAAAACACTCCACAGGCTTGTTGTTGTTTGTTTACCACTTAAATGGTTGATATCGGCCGATACCTGCTAATATCTTAAAAATTCTACCAGTGGATAAAACCAACAGCTCATCAACCAAAGCAAAAACGAAGCAACGTCAGATGTCACAGGAACACATCCCGTGCCTGCTACGATACAAATGAAATAAAGAGAAGGTGTAATGTTTCTGGCAGAGCTGCAGTGGTGCTGAGGAAAGGAGGGCCGGGGTGAGGAACATATGCTGTAGGTTAGGGGGCTTCTGGGATCCGAGAGAGGCTCGATGGTTTACACAGGAACCATCTGGCCCAAAGGCATTCCTGCCACTGTTAGCTTGACGTAAGCCTCTTAGCTACACACATTTAGTTTACCAAGATAAAAAAAGACTTGGATTACCACTTCTTCTAAAGGACCGTCAATAACGAACAAACATAAAACCATGTTAAGGATAAGTTACAACCAGATGCGTTCACCCTGATGTCAAGATATACATATATATTTACTTATAGGTTTATTTTAAAAAAAAAGGAATTATTGAAGAGTGAAAAAACAAAACCCTACAGAAGGAACCTGAAAGTTGCTCCCCAGTGGAGTCCGTCCCCAGCCTTTCTCCCTGGGCTAAAGGCATGGCAAAGTCGCTCCCTAGGGCCCCTTTCATTACTCAGGGGGTCTGTGAGAAGAGTGTCTGTGAGGATATAGGACCTTTCTGGCTGATTCTGAACATACAAAGTGCTGGTACTAGTAACAGGCCATCGGATGCAATGGCAAGGACCCGTGCACGACTGTGGATGGCACCTCGCTGCTCCATGGCTGCAGAGCAGGAGATGTAGGGCAGGAGTCACTATCGACTGCAAGGTCTGGCATTGGGCCCTGACTTGTCATCCTTGTCTTCTTGGAGGAGCTGTATGGAGGAGCCTAGCAGTCCCTGTAACTCTGGTACACAGCGCACCAGCTCGACCGTCTCCTCCCTCTCTTCATCGTCCGGTTGGAGCTCATCTGGAGCGATGCAGGTTTGACTGACAGAGATCTGCTTCCACAGCTCTGCCTGAGCAATGCTCGCCACCTCAAACTGAGGGTACCGAGCCCGGAAAATACGCGCTGACATCTTTAGCCGCTTCAGCACGTCTGCCAGCAAGAACCAGTTACAAAACCTGTGGAGAGGAAACAAAGAGCAGAGAGTTAGTTAGGTGCATGGTGACCGTATTTTAAAGTGCTTCCACTGTCACTTACCCCTGCATTAGTGATACTTGGACATGGTAGCAGGGTAGGAGCGGCTCGGAGGAGAACTCAAACAGAAGACAGTCTGTATCGGTGTCTCTCTCCTTCACCTGCTCACTCAAATTGTCCTCGCCTTCTTCCTCGGCCTGAGACAACAGGAAGTCCCAGCAAGGTTCCTGTTCTGTCTCTGTAAAAGTTTAAAACAAATAAAGACAAAAGCAAATATCAACCTCTAGTTACAAGACCTCACCACGGTGTGTTTATAGCGCTTGTGCTACCCTCTAGTGGGCAGCTTTGTCACCTAATAGTTGGATCACTTTCAGCATGAATTAGGGGAAGCTTCAAGAGGGTCTAGCTGCAGCCTTGCACTCTCAGACACTTGCGCTTCCGCTAGCGACGTCACTTGCAGTCTTTAATTTTTTTATTTTGTTCTATTTATTGATTACTTTTTGTTTGAATAGCTCAACATTTTACAACAGTAGCCAGCTGGTGAAGACAAGAAAAAAGAAACTAAATTACAATGTCACTTGCAATCACCACTTGCACTCTCCGATACCTGCGACGTCACTTGCAATCGACACAAATCGTGCGTGTTGCCAATGGAGACAAGACGCTGTGGTGATTAAACGATTAAAACTAATTTAGTACTATAACATACAGGGTCCTGCAAGAAAAAGACAAGACCCGCAAATCCGTAGCGGAGAGTGCAAGTGGCGATTGCAAGTGACATTGTAATTTAGTTTATTTTTTCTTGTACCACCTGGCTACTGTTGTAAAATGTTGAGAGATTCAAACAAAAAGTAATAAAAAATAGAACAAAATAAAAAATAAAGCCTGCAAGTGACGTCGCTAGCGGAAGCGCAAGTGTCTGAGAATGCAAGTCTGAGAGTACAAGTGCGAGGCTGCAGCCAGACCCTTCTCGGAAGCTTGGACAGTCGATTGTTCTTGTTATGCCACCATCATTTAGCGATTTGGAAGAAAGATGATTAAAAAAAATTAAAGGCAGCAAAAGTCTGACAATATATTTCATATCTGGGATTCAAAATCTAATTTAAACCTGGGAATAAAAAGGTTTTTAAAGAAATGTTATGAATATGAACATTACCAGTAATTTTTATGAAAAATAAATATTGAATATTCTGCACTTTTACACTAATCAAATAATTTCAGACACTGACCATGTAACAGAAAGGATCATATATTTCTGTTTCCACTGAAGAAAGATCTCTCAAAAAAAGATTTCTCAAACCATGCTGGAGAACATGATCATCAGGTTTTGCACTTGTGGGGTCATCTTAAGTACATGTTAAAGCAAATACTGAACAACATTCATGTTGATTTTTCAAATAAACATTTTACTCAAATTGATATGCTGACAGTTATGTGTAATGAGAAAATATTTAATGACAAAAATATAAGCATTTTCACTGGTGGTCTTTTTAACCCCACTTACATTACTGTTCAAAGGTTTGAGGTCGGTAAGACTTGTTTTTGAAGTCTCACCAAGGCTACATTTATTTGATCAAAAATACATTAAAACATAATTTTGTGAAATGTTAATACAATTTAAAATTATTGTTTCATATTTAAAATCTTATTTTTGAGGAAACTGTAATACTTTATCAGGATTATTTGAGAAACAAATGTTCAAAAGAACATTTACTGTTTTTAAAATCAAATTTTAATAACAATGTAAAAGTCACTTTTGATAAATTGTATACATTTATTAAAAAAAACACCTTACTGAAACCATACTTCTGAATGATAGTCAATAAACCTTCTATTTCTTACCAAATACAGAGCTACTGTAGAAATCCCACTGAAGACTAGGATCTTGGTCTGTTCGTCCCTCTAAATCTGTGAAATACTCTGGATAAACAAACACAAAGACAGTTTTAATCTAAATAATGTATCAGGTTGCTTTTGGTGACCATTCTGCAAATAAACATTAAAGTTTAGCAAACATATATGCAAGATTTTGAAAATGTAGTTGTTTTACCTTTGAGGAAAGTTTTCATCCCAGGACTCTGGGCTAGTTTAATTGCGGACTGACCAGAGTAGGTTGCCAGTGTGGGATCTGCCCCATGATTTAACAGCATCCAGACGGCAGCCAGATTATCAGCTGCTACTGCATCATGAATCGGGCTGCAAAGTTAGAAACACAAGTTAGTATACTGAAAATTCTCCATCTAAAGTTGAGCTTATTGTTACTGTAGATGGGTTGCAATGATGAAAAAGGCAAAAACTCTTACAGGAAATGGTAGGAGGAAGAATAGTTTCAGTTTTGGTAATTGGACATATTTTGTTGGACACATTGTAGCTGTGGGTGGACATACGTGATCTTATTTTGTACAGATTCTGATACTAAAAATACATCTCCCAAATTTAATGTGGCCCATTAGCTACCTACCATAAAACTGTCATTATGTCATTACACAATTAAAAAAGCAGTAGCCCAAAGCTGTCTATGGGGATGAACAAAACTTGGTGCCTTTCAGTTGTAATGAATATTTCAAGTAATAAATGAACCGTTGATTCTGTCTATATCATATCCTCAATGTAACCCGCTGCTCACCGCGTTCCATCCTGTGCACTGCAGTTAACATCTGCTCCATGCTTCAGCAGCACCTGTACGATGTGCGTCCAGCCACGTGCACAGGCCTCATGTAGTGCCGTGTAACCCGCGTTGTCACGACGGTTCACCTCTCTTACATCCTTTTCCAAGCAATATAAAACTACATCCTGAAAATAAACATTTATATATGTAAAATGAGCAATTGATCAAACAGTCAGTTACACCAACATCAGCAGATGTTGATGTAATGCAAAAAAGCTGCGTCACGCGGATACTTTTTTTCCTTCAAATCAAAGCATAAACAACGTAGAAAACATATCCGCATAATGCAGCTGACACTTCTGAGAGCCCTCAGAATTCATCAAAAATATCTTAATTTGTGTTCCGAAGATGAACGGAGGTCTTACGGGTTTAGGATGACGTGAGGGTGAGTAATTAATGACAGAATTTTCATTTTTGGGTGAACTAACCCTTTAAGGCTGTTAATCAAATTATTTACAAATTCCTAAACTGGGGTTTGCAAGGGAACTACAAGGGGTTTGTGAACTGATGAAAAGCTATTAACTAATTAAATCCTAAAAAATAATAATAAAACTTTTTTTTTTTATTACAAAAAATATTTATAATTATTATTATTTATTTTGTTATAATTAACATTACAAAGTCAGCTAGCAAACAAAAGGGCTATGAATGCTTTACCTGGTAACCTAATCTAGCAGCTCTCTGTAACAGCGTCTCTCCTGCATTCTTATTGACAATCAGTCGACGGACTTCTGGAGGCACTGGACGGCTTGGAGTAGATTCAGGGATTCCTGATTTCCCGGCTGTTCCTTTTTTACCAGACAGTGGTGAGTTTGAATGCTTGGGAAAAGCATAAGGAGTAGTTGGGGTTTTCTTGGCAGCTGGACCATCCTCACCTGACATGAGGGGCCCTGTGCGTTTACCCAAGCTGCCTTTTTTAGTCTTGAGCTGAAACAAAGACAAAGACAAAGAGAGTCATGCATGAGGGATGTGAGATTGAGGGCAGGGCAACTGTTACATGGTCCCACCTAATAAAAACAGCTGTTTTAACAAAGTGGTTTACAGTGACTCGAAATGCCACTAGGGGGCAGCATAAGACTAATTGAAAAGATGTATAGCTTTAAAGCCTGGCTCACACTATAGGTAATTTTTAGCCTGATTTAGCCCCGATTTCCCCGTCCCGAGAATCGGAGCAAAAATCTTGTCGAGCCCCTCGATCGGTCCCGATGATCGGCGCGGATTATCTGGTAATGTAAGGCGTTCACCGATCGAATCTTGCAACTCCCGATCTGCTCGCACACAAATCGGGGCCGCCCTAATCATATCAAACATGTGAGGGAAGATAATCTGCAAAGATTCTCCTTATGTGTGTGCTGCAACCAGATTTCATAATCGGTTAGGATTTTAAAACTCCTATAGTGTGAGCCTGGCTTAAGAGGGAAAAATCCCTAGAAATCACAATTTTCAGTTCAAGTGTTCTAGTTTCAAATGCTTGAAAGTTTGAAAAGATGCTTCAGCTAACCTTTTTCTGGTTGTCAGTGTCACATAAGTGTTTACTTTTGAACTTCCTCTTCCCTGAGGGTTTGTGGTCGTTAGGCTGTGCGACGGGTGGACTCTCTTGAGGTCGTGCCGAGCCCGAACGTGTGAACAGGGTCCGCCTAGGGCTGATGTCTGGACTGGGCACTTCGCCGGTCAGTGTGGCACTGAGACAAGGGTACACACCCATCTTCTCATCTGCAATGGCATAGACTGACATTTCAACACCAACCTTTATTACATCATTCCTAACACAGCATAGATAGATGGACATATAACTCCATTAAATAAATTGTTTGCAATCAAAAACAAGCTTCTGCTAAATAAGACTTGTCTACCTAAGCCCTATTCGGACAGGACTATTTTTCCCCCCAAAGAGGTAAGTGTTTCACAGACATACTTTCACCTTCAGACCTTTGGTAACGCCCACATCCAGACATTGGACACTCCCAATTTAGTAAAAACTGCACAGATCTGGATCATTTTCAGTATTAATAATTGTAACTAGAAGGTTTTTTGGAAGTTTAAATTGTGTGAGATATTGTTCCCCAATGGGAAATTCATTCAACATTTATTTTAATTATGCTACCCTCAACTGTAGCCCACGGACTAAATATCAAGACCAGGAAAGGCAAAGAGAGAATGACGTTCTCAGCAAAATGTTCATCAAGCCTCAGACATCTTTACTCACTAGTGGCCTCACAGTCTTCCACACCCAGCTTCTCCTCCTCTCCATCTGCCACCTTATCTTTCTCTGTGATGTATTCCCCGTTCTGATATTTACGATTCTTGCAGCGTTTCCTTTTCTTTATTGAAGAGGTGTCTCCACGCTTAGTGGGCCTATTCTTGTCCGCATCCACCTCCTCAGGCAGAGGATTGATTCGAGGCCTGCCGCGGGGCCGGCGGACTGGTACAGGGGGTGGTGTAGAGGGGGGATCGAGAGGGGGAGGAGTAGGTGGAGTAGCGAAGCTCCAGTCTCGGAGCAACGCTTCATCAGTCCGTCTGCGCCCTCGTCTCAGCCGCGGAGAGGCCTCCTCCTGGGAATCTGATTCCTTACTAGGCCAGCTCGGACTGCTGAGAGAGCTTGAATCTCTGTCAACCTGAGGACTTCTGCATGGACTGTTCTCTAAATCTGTGATTGGTGACAGAATTCAGAATTATCCATGAGAAATACTCTTGATATTTAGGAAACCATTCCATTGTCTTAAATATGACACAGAAGAAAAAAACCATTGTTAATAGATTAATTCAACCAAATAATGTAAAATCGGTCATTATTACTCACTCCTTTGTCACTTCAAACCTGTATTTTGGTATACTGTGGTGGAATCTTTTATGCAGGTCTTTTCCATACAAGTTTACAGTGACCACAGCTGTTAAGCTCCAAAAACGACACCCAAAAATAAACCCACCAAAATCCTACGCTAGTTGTGTGCTATATTCCAAAATTATGCAGTCGATCATTGAGTTAACGAGCTGAACTTGAGAAGTGGATAAGTGCATGAATTCTTTTGAGCTGGTTCTTGGCAATTTAGATCACACATTGGACTGAACGATTCATTCAAGTATCAAACTGATTAATTCAAAAATTAGAGTTCACCTCACTGAGTCTTCTTTTATTCGTTCTTTTTTTTTGGCCTTTTTTTGCCACTTTTGGAGATTAACAACCAGGGTCACTTTAACCCATCGTTGTAAGAAAAAACCTGCATGAAAATATCATTTTCTTTTAATACAGAAGATAGGTATGGAACGACATGAGGATGAGTAAATGACCAACCTTTTACTTTAACTACAAGCTGGGTCAGTACCTATTTTGTTTGAGTCGGAGTGCTCCATATTAGCTGGACAGTTCTTCCCTTTGCGAGTCTTTCCCCGTACTTTAGGGGCTGAGCTTGTTCCATCTTTCAGCACACTATTTCCAACTCCAGGCAACGCATCTTTCTTCTGATGAAGTACAATAAAATGTGTTGAACAAAATTATAACTGAACATTTTGTCTTTCAATATAACATGCATATTTGTAATTTAGATTAATGGCCATTTAAGCAAAGCAAAAATTTCACAGGAAAATCTAATTGTCTATAAACCCATCACTAGCTCATAGTGGTAATGCCATCATTTCTCACCAAGCGCTTTCACAGGGCTTAGACTCACGCAGCTCATTTACACAGTAGAACGCACGTCACTAGGCTACTCCCACAATAATCGCATGTTAACTTCATTAATTTAGTCAGCTCAGATTAAAAACAGAATAATATAAATCCTTGTAATTAAACAAAACGACAACCTTCCCATTTCTGCTTCAAAATCCTCTAGCAATGTCTTGTCCACTCTAGCAATGTCTTGTCCACTCTAGAGCAAACTGAATGAAAAATCAAAATGATTGTCTGTGGTACGAGATTCTGTTAATGTAGGCTTATTTTGAATAGCCTGTTAAAGCAGAGGTGGCCAAATTGAGGGCCTTGAACTGAGGATCATGGGCGAAAAGCAAATGTTTCCTTATATTCACCTCAGGGCTGGACAATAATTCAATATCAATATATATATATATATATATATCATTTTTTCAATAATGGTGATATGATTTTTAAACACATTTCCAATATTTCAATATACATTACCAGTATTTCCCATACATTGATTTATTTGTGGCGGCCCGTCACAATATCAAAACTGACTGCCACAAACACATTTTGCAAAAGGCTTTGACAGTTTGACTTCGTTGAATAAACATGAGCATTGCTGTTTCAAAACAAAGCTCTGCTTTGTTTACAGCCGTTACCGGGGAAACCGTGTTTCTGCCATGCCAAAAGCGCCTCCTGCTGGCAGAGAATTAATTTGCATTTTCAATAAGCCTGTCTCCAGCATCAAGTTTTTGTTGTTGCTCACTCTTTTTTTCTGTTTTCTGCAGCAAATCTGAGCACTTTTGTTTCAATCTATAAGAATAATCAGCCTATGTCATAGTTTAAAGTTAAATATATTAATATTAATAAGGTGAGTCAGAGAGTCTTATGTTTATTTGACGGTGATTTCATATTTCTTGTTTGTATGAAGGCTAAATACAAATAAAAGATGAACATTAATTTATTTGTGCCATTTTTATTTCAAAAATATTATATAATTTTATAGGAGGAGGTTTCATAGACTTGACAAATTAATTTTTCAGAAGTTTGTAGGTACAGACATCCATTATGGGCTTTCTTTGCAGTTTTTCTGAGGCTTTTTTTAATATTGTTCATTTTGATATCAGAATTATATTGTATCTACCGAAATTAAGAAATGTATCATGATTTAAATTTTGGCCATATCATCCAGCCCTAATTCAACTATATTATATTAACATTTACTTTCTTTAAATCCAATTCATTTGTATTCTCTACATTCTAATGCAGACATAATATATTTCTCCCCCCTCTTGTGATATGACATGGCAGGCCTAATTCAAAGGTCATCAGGGGTCAACTTTGGCCAGCAGGCCCTGTTTTGGGCATCTCTGCTTTACAGTTATCTTGACATTAGACTGCATGAGGGCTGAGCAGCATGATGATATATACAGAATGGTTGAATGTGGCTCAAACAATCAGAGCTCAATTAGACTGAACTCAAATGTTAGTTAATGTGAATCCGTTTCTCACTTATACCTTTTGCACTTTTTCCATCAAGTACCAAATAAAAGAGAAAATAATCAAATGAAATAAATTACCTTTTATTTTTCAAGTATTCAATTGACTGGACTGTGCAAACATTATCACATGGTTTTAAATCATTTTTTCTTTGCTTAATTTCCAGTGGAAATTATTATATTGTCATATATTTTGCTTGTGACATAAAAATCACACATGTTGTGATATCAGATTTTGGTCATATTCCCACCCTTAGACTGAATTAAGGAACATTTTTAATGTAATCAGTCATGGCTTATGCAACTGACGCCGATATTACACAACTGTCCAGAATAAATAAATCTTACCTTTTTATGGGAGGGGCCTTGCTTGACTGATTGACTGTCTTTATCTTTTTGCTTCTTAGTAACTCTCATAGCCTTTTTTTGCACTTCAGAAGGTGTCTTCTCCTTGGCAGGCTTTTTCAGGTTCTTCTGTTTGGTGGCAGATACTTTTCCTTTGGATGGTATCTCCTCTTTGGCTCCATTAACTTTTGCCTCTCCTTCTGCTTCTATGGTCTGGCTCTGAAGGAGGGATAAGGCTATCCCTTCAACCTTAACATGAGAAGAAAGCTTCTTCTCTAATGCCTTCTCCTCTTTTGCCGTCTCATTCTCTAACTGTTGAGCCAATTTCCTTTCCTTCCATTCTCCTTTAACACTGGGAGCACTCCTTTTACTAAGGGTACCAGATTTCATTTTTTGTCTACCATCAGATGCTAGATTTTCTGTCTGTTTTGCCTGTTTCTCTCGTCCCTTATCCTTGGGCACAGAAACCTCCGGTCTGCTTAGAGCTGCTATGTTGTCCGTTTGTGGAGAGGTTCTATCTGACTTGATGACCTGTCCTTCTATGGCCCTGAACAGGGAAGAACCAGTGGTAAGGGTCTGCTGCAACGTGGACTCCTGACACCTGTTCTGCACGCTGACTACCTCAGGCCTCTTGGATCCCACAGAAGACAGATTACAGTAGTTCTCACCAGTAAGTGCAGTGGTCTCGAGAGTTTTCTGCTTCACTATCGACTCCAGGTTAGACAGGGGGGATTTGGCCTTCTCCCACTTTTCATCCTCTACTTTAGTTGGACTTAAGTGGGAGTTATGGAACAGGGCTCTCTCACAACCGAGGGTGCTCTTCGTCTTTGGGGCTTGAGTCGGACTTGGTCTCTTCTGCAGGGATGTTCCTTGAGAAAGAACACAGGGTGGTTGCCACATGGATTTAACTGGAGGTGTAAACAGGGAGCCTCCCTTTCCACGAACAGATTTCCGGTGGGGCTGTGAATTTGATGTAGCACATAATTGGGTGGATAAAAAACCTTGTTGAGTACCTGTCAAGAGCTTTCCACCTTTATTATGCTGGGCACATTTAACAGCAAATGGCGCTTGCCTCTCTCTACAGACCGGCTGCTCTCCTTGGTCAATGATGGAGATGGTTTCCTGTTTGGCAAATGTCTGAAGATCCTCAACAAAAGCAGCACTTTTTCCATCTTTGCTGCGTAAAGTAGATGCTAGAATGGGGCTTGCCACACCTACATATGTACCAGGGAGATTATTCAAGGAACTAGGAGATGAGCCTTTGGCCCACGATGCGTTGGGTTCCAAAGCATGGTGATTAGTTAGTTTTGAAGATGATTTCTGAGTTGCACCATTTCTTTGGGTGTCATATGTACTGGATGATCCAAAAGAGGCAGAGTGAACCTTTTTTGAACCAGCAACATTTTTCTGAGACTCAGCAGAATGATGTTCCGTGGCCACTAATGGGCTATTCTGAGCCTCTTTAATGCTTTTTTGTCGCTTGGACTTTGCAGACAGATCAAGGGGCACGTCCCTGGACTCAACGGGGCAGGTAACATTGTGATCCTCTGGAGTCGACAGAGTTTTTGGTTTCAGAAATGTCAACGAGGTTTTTTCTGACCCTCGGTACATTGAACCTCTTTCTACAAGGCTAAGCAGCTGATTTTGAGTGGTGATATTCGCCAGAGCCGGGCTGCAGCAGATGGCAGCATTGGGAGAGATGGTGTACCGGGATGGTGGAGCCGAGCCCTGCGTGGCTTGCTGTACTGGAAGGGCTAGAGCTGGGGCTGCTACAGAAGACATTGTGGCTTTATGCTCAGCCCCACCTTGAAAGCCCTTGGACAGAGAGTCACACCTGACTTTGGATCCTGAAGACTGAGGCTTCTTATCAGCACCAGGTCCTCTCCCCACGGAAAAATGATACGGGTATGTTTTGATCATAGGTGTCACACTTGAACAAGAGCTTTGTGCTGTGCAGTCCTTTTGAAACTGGCTAGCAGTGGCTTCTCTCAGTGCTGCAATCTGACCTAACCCTGGTGGCAATGTGATCTTACAGAGAGGAGAAGAAAAATTGGAGGGGGGAAGGAAAGCAACAGGCTGCCCGGGTTTAAACAGTGTGGAGCACTGGAACCCCAGAGGAACGCTTATCACAGGCTGGGTTGGTGCTGGTGCGTTAGTCTTCTTGTTTAGGTTTATACTAGAGTGAACAGAGTTCACAGGGTCCTCTGCTGTGACCTTTTTTCCACAAGGCCACTGGTGAGTGGAGTAGATGCCAGCACTGTCAATCTTGCTTTTGGGAACCTCAGTCCGATCGGGCAATGGTGTGCTCACGGGATCAGTGCTGAACACATTGCTGAGAGGTTGGGAGGGGGGAACTGGGGGACAATGATTTGAATTGCTGGCTTCTGAGCAGACGTCGGGCGTTTTGCAGTCTGTGGTCGCCCTCAGTTTGTTCTGCTGACTTTGAGGTATGTCACCTCTAAGTTCAAGAGGCAGTGTCTGCTGTGGATTCCCCACCATGCTCTCAGACACCTGGGTAGGGGCACCGCTCTCTCTGCTCACCGTCCCTCCATCCCCTACATTCATTGGTGAGGGATCCACCTGATCAGAAAAACAGTGAGTTAAGTTTGACTTAGGGTGAACGCCAAAATGATCATGAAAGAGTCAGAGGGGGGACTATAACAATGAAATATATGTTACCTGCATAGGCGTTTTCTCAACACATTACTCAGTGTGTGTGGACAAGTGATTTTTATGGGATTCTCCTCTGGGTATTGTACAGTTCTGTAGTAGAAATAGATAATTTTCAGCTTTAAAAAATGCACTAATTAAGCATACAGAATTATTTCAAACAGAAAGTCAAAACTTGGAACATTAAAATTACAGTTTTAAATGTTTAAAAGCCTTAAATCTTTCATTAAACAACAACATACCTAAGCCATGATGTTGATTTTATACTTATTTTCAATTGATTCTTTTTTCTTTAATATACTTATAATTGATTGCAGAAGATAAATGTTGTGTTGTTCAGCCAAGGTCAACTCAAACCTCATTCACTAAATTAAATGTAAAATATATATTGCCATCTACATTACACATTGCAAAGATGTATTTGAACTAAGCGGCAACTGTAATCTTGTTAGCACATTAATTAAAAATGGTTCAGTTGGTAATACATTCACCTGACATTCTTACAACTGATAATCCCTATTAGTAGTGCAGAACTACATGTACCTGCACATTACTTCAAGAACTTCCAAATTATTTTGAGTGATATGAAATATTTCTAGTCACCAAGTTAGGGTTTTCAAAAATCCTTCCCATTTGTCAGAAAAAGAATCCAACCGATTCGACTCAAAATGACAGAAATGAACACTTCTAGAATTTTAACAAAAGATGGACATGGATGAGCTTTAATTATGATCGATGAGAACGTTTTCATGTTTTATGTCTCTTTTCCTGTAATCTAACAAAACACTAACCGTGAGGCCACAACATCACTTCTCTTGCTACAGTCAGTGATTTGAGACAGGCTGGAAACTTCCTGTGAGTAACAGAGGTTTCCTTAGTCAAGATGTCACAATTTCCTACAGACAACAGCTTGAGTAGGAATAGATATTATACTTAAGAGTGTTCAGATTTAAATAACAGATTTTAAAAGAATACAATGATCTGATTCCAGCGATTTCCATTTTGAATTATACGTTTGCAAATGCATGTTGCCATCTTCTGCTGTAGGGGAGACTAAATTGTGAAAATGTTAAGTGTGACCCGTGACTCTCTCTGAGTTTGTGAGTTAGTCAATTTTGAGTATGCAAGGGAGTGCCTGAAAAATCAGTTAAAACTGAAACGAGCAAAAACCTCAGCTCCCACGGCTGAAGGAATCCTCTTAACCCACACTGCATATGACAACAGGGTGGTCAAAGTCTGCATACTCTAATACCCCACCTTTTTAAAGAAGCAGAGCACCCACGATCAGATCCCAAAACCTCACACAGGTGGGAATGGTTGAGTGCACGAGAGGCCACAAATGCCAAAGGTTGAGGATAAAGGATGGAAGGCCATGCAAAAGTTGATGCTGGTTTTACTGCCTCATTACCTCAGTTGGACAAACTGCTGTAGATCAAGACAGCATCAACAGTGCAGAAAAAAACAGAGCAAGCATTAATGGGATGCTGTGTCTAACACAGGCGCTTTACCCTTTACAGACATTAGATAAAGGCAAAGTATCTCATGTCCAGTCACAGAGTGTGCATTACTAAAATGTTTGCTTATAATGAGGTGGTCAAGCTGTGATTTAATCTAATTCCAATAGCGCTGTGTGTCTGGCCTTGCAAAACTCCTATCAGAGACCAACAGATCAAATCATATACAGGGTTTACACTTTTTCACAAATTAATTTTCATGACCTTTCCAGTCATCCATTATTAGTTTTTTACTAATTACGATTTTTAAAGATTGTGGTGGTAGACTCCCATTTCTATGTCAGATAACAGCTTTTCAAATTAATAGATCAAATTAATGATCATAATTCTGGTTTTACTACATATAAAGCCTAGGCAATGTAATATTTTAGAGCAGAGCATAAACTTAAACTCACTATAGAAATGTCCATGACTTTGCCATATATCTGGAAATATCAATACAAAAATCCTTGGTATTTTCTGGATTTTTATGTTGGTGGAAACCCTGAATACAAAATCAAACCGAATGATCTGAACCCGAATTAAAGTTGCACATTGTTGCATTCGAGACGAAATCACCCCGATGTCTCTCGAGGTTATGTTCTTGATTTAAAAAGAATGACATGAATAAGACCAGATATTACTTCAGAAAATCAAACTGCATACATAACCATCACACTTAACCAAATCTAAATACCTAAGTCTCAAATGCAAACATCACAAACACCGTAAACTCCTGTTTCGCATCAGAATGCAGGTGAGCGCAGCAGCTCCACGTTGTCGATACAGGTGACAGCTGTCTTAAAATACGAACAGCTCATCTTTCGGACTTCAAATGAGATGTCTAGCATAACCGAGCCGTACAGGCCTTTAGCGAAAGTCTGATGATTGGAAAGTTTATGTGTTATATACGTGATTATATCTGCTGCTAAAGATAGAACCGATCATTTTCGTGCAGACATTTTTCATCTTGAGGCATCTCAATTATTGAAAACGCAGGATCAGTAGGAGTGGGACTGCGTGTTTTTCTTCAGCCCTCTTTCGTTTGAATGGGGTTACCAGCGCAATGATAAACGGAGACGAGGAAATAAGCATCGTCTCTCTTCTCTAGACTGGAGCTCAGCACACCCGCGGTCTCCCAGTCAGTCTGTCGGAGCTCCGCAGCCCGGAGCTCATATCTGCACAAAGGGTGATGCAGAAAAGCAGTCGATGACCAGCCAATGTCACGTATCCACAGCAAGCTTAATATTAGGTTAGAGCATCGTCCTAAAACAGAGCAAAATGTTTGTTTCTCTGACCAACCCACTCGCTCGTTCTAGCTGGAGCTACTAAAAACCATATCACACAATACAAGAGACTCTCAGGTGACACGAAACGCCTCAAAATGAAATGGGAGTCAGTGATAAATATCGCCGATGTTCACACAAAAAAACAACCAAATGTAGGTCCCGCGATCGGGGATTAGCCGAAACAGACGTTTTCTTTCGGAGAAAGAACCGAAAGCCTACACGGTCCGTGTGGCCACAATGTAGTTAAACTAACCGACGCGTTCGTACTGGCCGAATCCTGTCAAACTATAAAGTGACCGTTGGTTTTTCGCCAAGCGCGAGCCGAGCTGTGACGTCTGAATTAGAACTCGAGACAAAATACACGGGCAGAGAAATGTCACGCGCACATTTAGGTTGGATGAGATCTGCTTCGCGAGGAAACATCGTACTTTGGCTGTCTCTCCCCACACTGCCCTCGAGGAGTGTTTGGAAACTAATAGGGTCGCCGAGTTTCCCGTACGCTCCTTATTATTATCGTCACTTGTGCTGCGTGACACGCGGGGACAGCGTTATTTCGTATGGAGCAAGGTGTACGAAACTGAAGGAGCGATTTTCAGATCCCTGCGCAGCGAAGTCTCCCCTCAACTCGGTCTGCATTACTCTGCTACCGTACGACACGAAATGTTTCCATAGGGTTGTAGTGCTCCGCCAGCCACGCCCTGATCGCGTTCCCCCTGAGAAGGGAGGAGCGAAGACTGCAGGTCCCAGCATGCACCGCGAGAATCCAGCCGCTCAAGGGGAAAGGAGATCGCAACGGTGCGCTAAACTGCAAACCCTACCCGAGTAACAAAGTGAAAATACACACCCTCTCTCTCTCTCTCAATTAAACCGTTGCTCTCGGACCCAACACGCGAGGGTCGCCGAGTAGCACGTGCATGTTTGTATGATCTCGCTTTCAAATTCGCACACGTGGGCTGGCACAAACAGAGTTGAGACAAACATTGCAGAGGAATTAATAAAAACCCCTGCTCGGTCTCGAACTATTTCAATAGAGCCACGAGACTGATGTCCACTACATCGATCATCAATAGTAGATGCACATGAAGGTCCACACTAAAGGTGCACACTGATGGGTCGAGATGTTTATATTTTCAACCTAAATTAAACGGATTCTCAATATGAGAAGCCTTGACTTCTTTGTTAAAACGTGCTGCATCTACAAGAAGATCTTTAACGCATAAGTTAAATGTAAACAATATCATGTAGCCAAATCTGTCTACGGTGAACGGGAAAGATTTTGGGATCCTCAGGTGGATTTACTTTTTTTAACTTCTCAAAAAGCCTCAAAAGACCTTCATTATTATTTTTATTTTTTCCAGGTGGCAACTTAGCATCAGCTGTTGCAAAATATCTCTGGAGCTTCAATAGTACTGGACTGTTACTCTTCAGATGAAGTTGAGCAAATGTTATTGTTATTTTTCCTGAAACATCTGCGAATCCATTGAGTAACTTCAATTTTCCTCGTTTGAAGGCTAAATCATGTCGCTTATAAAAATGAACAGTGAAAAGTTTTGTTTAATTATTTAATGCAAAAAAGACCTGGTGACAATACAAGAACCTTGACATAACATAATTTGAAATAAGTTCATAAGATTTGGTTCAGCTCATTAAAATGGCCTGGCTTTCAATCTATTTTTGACATTCAACTAGGATGAATGCAAGATTTATTTCTAATTATTGCTATTCTTTAAAGTTTCATGCTTTATGAATAGTGAAAACAAGAAAATGTATCATATCGGTTTTCATTTTAAGTAAAAACGCAGGCTCTGATAACTAAATAATACAAACATCATTCCCCTGTGGATCTATAAAGTCAGTTCTTGTCTTATTTCAAAATTAGGTCAATTTAAGATATTTTTTTCTGCCTGTCGTGCTTATCTCAAAATAATCAGTCACTTTTTCAGCAGTGATGCACAAACAATCTGGGGTTATCTTCCTTGTATCAAGACAAGACAATGAGCATGATGATAGCTAAATCAGGTCCATCAGCTGTCCAGTAGCCATTCGCTGGCTTCTTTGATCTTGGATTTAACAAGCAACCCTTACTTTTCAGCCTCAGACACTGTGCATTGTAGGCCTACACAGTTTGATTCAACCTGTCAGCCAAACAGCCTGTCAGCTTTATTCAACATTGTGGCATTCGCACAATTGCTTATTCACAATAATATTCACAAAATATTTTTAAAAAATTGCACCAACACCATGAACCTGCAACCCATAGGCCTATATTCCACAGTTTGACCTTATATTCCAACAAACAAAACGATAACATCTTCCCAATAGGTTGAGCATCTTTCAGAGCAACAGTCAGTTGGTGAAACTGACAGAATATTCATCACTTGTGGTCCAACTTTTTTCTGTTTAAGCCTGATCTTGTCTGTAAATCACAATGACCATACAGACATAATGTTCAGAAACCAATGTATTGTAATGAATATCTCAAGAACAAATCATTGTCACTGACACTGTCTCAGTCATTTCTTCAGATGAAGCCTTACTGAGCAGGACAAGATTACACATTGACTCGCGAAGTTACCTCAAGCTGATATTTGAATGCATTTGGCACCGGAGATTCGCCAGACCATGACATTATGATTGAATGACTGCGTATGTAATATAGCAATCCGGTGAAGTTCTGTTCAATTAGAGGACGCACATTCGTTTGATGATTAGCATAAGAATAAATAGGCTTTTATTCCACAGAAAAACGCAGAGAATCATCATCATCGGACTATAATGTAACACAAATTGTCCGTATTGCTCCTCCTGAAACACATCTAGCCTACGTAAACGGATGTGAATTTTAACATTTTGAGCCGATGACCTATTTTTGTCATATCTGCTCCGATGCAAACTGACCCCATAGACTGCGCTGAGAGCATCACGTCCTCTTGAGGCTCTAACATTGATGTTGCCGTAAAAATACAGGGTATTAATTGTGACTGCAACATATGAGTAAGACATTATCAGACAGGCGCAGTCACTGCAACGACGACTAATTGCATTATTAAAAGCTAAAATATTGTAAACAAGACGAACGTGCCACACATGCTCCTCTACACGTGAATGCACCCATATCTATCTATCTATCTATCTATCTATACTTGAAAGCTGACACATTAACGCGTTAAAGGCCTATTGAGAGACACTGAAAAGTTTTACTTGATTAGTCTCAATTTCCAGCCACCATTAGCTGCTTTAAACAGGCCTGAGGTGACTGCAATTGAGCGTCACCGCTTGGGCAACATTTACAACTTAGTTTCAAAACACAATTAAAAAGAAGTGGCATGGGAAATGACAACAGAAAGGCCGTGCAACAGTGCAAACTGGGGTGTCGGACCGGTACATGCTCCACTGCATGACTGAGGTAATGTCGCAAGGGTGGGAGAGAGCACATGAAGTGGGCAGGTTGAGAGGGGATGCAAAAGATATCCAAACTTATTGCACCAGGAATTAACGCGCTTTTGCGCGATGCATCACTTTCGTAGGCCTTAACGCACATAATGACATTGGCTCTTGTGATCGCGTGCGGTCAGTTTAGGACAAAATATTATCCATATATTTTCAAATGTTGCCGCATGTTGTCTTTGCACTGTATTAATACACCCACCGTTTCGGATAGTTAGATCTCATTATGACAGGATGTTAGGACTTTGATGCACTCATGTACAAGTGCAAAGTTTAGAGAGTTGACTGTCGCCCTCCATTGCGTTGTGCAATGCCCCCTTTAATGCCCCCTCGCTCGCCAGGCGCCTTTGTTATTAATCGCATGGAATCGCGCCGCCTTACCTTAACGGCCCCAAACTGTATTCCTATGCCTCTGAACTTGACGTATTCATCCAAAGGCAAGGGGAAGTGCCTGTGCCTGTTGTTTTCGTTACCGTCCGATAGTATGATTCAGTGAAGGATTTAACACTGTGAATTTTGGGTTTCTCCCCGCGATCTTCCCTCATCGCCGCAGCAGCTGGAGAGGAAATTCGCGCACGCTGGGTCCTAAAGCCGGCTGTGTTCCCACAGGTGACCAGGCTCCGTAGCAGCGTGCACTGGTTACAAGCTACGCTCTTCTGGCTTCCTCCGAAGTCATATCTGGTCAGTGCTCGTACAGACAGGTAAAAAGCATTAGCTATAAGGTTAGACACGATTTTTTGATTGAAAAAATCTCTACGATTTTCATGTACAACCATTTGTAAATATATTTATCTGATAAAAGGCTTGGATATTTAGACACTTTTTTTCCCTCATAAGATTTGAACGTGAAATACACATGTAAGTAACTGCACTGTGGTTTACTCAACAGTGGATACGGTATATTATGGACTGGGCCTATAGGGCCCTAGACTGCCAGGGCCGGGCCTTGAACTGAGCTAGATAAAACAGATAGACAAGGTGAAATAAATGAAGAAATCTGTTCATGGCCCAGAACAGAACACTTTATTGCAGCTTTAATGTTGTTGTGGAACCTTGTTGCAATGTTTTATATACATTATGCATTCATCTTGTATTTGCAGCGTTATTTCTCTTATTTACAGTGTAATTTCTCATTATTTGGACATTTCATCATCTCACATCTGTAACAAGAGGGGCCTTACAAAGAGACTTGTTTTTAATGGAACTGTACCTGCTGGTACTTGCATTGATATAAATCGCAGTGGCAATTAAATAGTGTGGTTATTTATTTAGAACTAACAATAGCAGAGACTTAGTTCCAGGTGGGGAAAGCAATTAGTTACTAATTGTCAATTTCTGTGTGTGTGTCCCGCACTATCTTAGCCGCACTTAGTTTTTTGGTTGTGCTAAAAAATCATAGAGCATGCAGGATCACATTAAGGGGAGTGAAACCAATGAGAAAACGTTGCACATTACACGGCCCTGTGGTGGTAATTGCTTATCTTTCAGAAACTGAGAGGCGTTAAAGAATTCAAACACTTGGGGTGTAAATTCAAGAAATTGCCATGATTGAGTGACTGTCTTTTGCAGGTTTTCACTGTTTCTTCACTCTGGTCTACCAACTTTTTCATCTTTTATGCAGTGCCCCCAATGCTTCAATAAACAACATTTTGTTTTTTACAATAACCTGGACAAAAGTGCAGTTACATCCCTTGTCAAACTCTTCAAACATAAAATCTTGTTTGACACAGATGAGCCAAAATAACAGCAGTCTAAGCTTTCACAAGAATGCTTATTGTAAAATTAGGAACAGTGATGCGATTTTAATTAAAATGTGCATCAAGCTTTATGCACCCATTTTGCCCAAAGCAATGTAAAGTAGAGAATATATTGAGCTGTTTGCATATTAACCCCACAATGTCATTGAAAAAATGCTTCATATCTGAATAATTTGATGTCAACTGATATTTTCACTAAATCCTGATAGATAGATAGATAGATAGATCGATCGATCAGCAACCACAGGCCTAACAAAGTATCTAGTGTTTTATTTAATTTCACATAATGGCCTTTGGATCGAGCGTTTTGTACGTCATAGTTAAAATTATTATTAAGTAAGAGAAGAAACATTTACAATTAAATACAATTATACAACAAAGTTGTCTTCTACTTGGGTCAGGATGATTTTGGTTCCAACATTGTGGACGCATGTCGCTGACCCAAGCAAGTAGCCTAACCAACGATAGCAAGTGACAAAGTGTCAGCTGATAAGAAAACACAGCCAACAACACGTCCAAACAACTAAATTAGCCTACTCTTATGCTTTGTTAAATTCTGGGTTGAATTCCCAGTCCATTCCATAGGATTCCCATATTATATCCCAATGGTTCCATAGTGTAGTGGTTATCACCATGTCGCTGACCCAAGCAAGTAGCCTAACCAACGATAGCAAGTGACAAAGTGTCAGCTGATAAGAAAACACAGCCAACAACACGTCCAAACAACTAAATTAGCCTACTCTTATGCTTTGTTAAATTCTGGGTTGAATTCCCAGTCCATTCCTAGTCCACGATAGAACCATATCATATCCGAATGGTTCCATCGTGTAGTGGTTATCACGTCTGCTTTACACGCAGAAGGTCCTGGGTTCGAGCCCCAGTGGAACCACGCGTTTTTCGTGTTACAGTTGTAGATATTTGGTACTCTCAACGACGTCGTGGCACCTGAAGTATCGTAGTGTTTCCTGGTGAGCTGGTTTCAATCTGCATTCTGTGTCTGTGACGCGTAACCTATATTATGCAGAAAAAGGCTGGTGGAACGCTGATTGCTATAAATCATATTGTGTATCATTTAGTAGAAAAATGAGGCAAATTGCAACGTCATAGCTCAACTGTAAATAAAATAATTTGGTTAATGACGGTGACAGGCAACATACTAGCGACGTGCTAGCGTGAAATCAAAAATAGTGTTTGTGCGACACCTACTGTTAGCTGTAAAGCGACCCGGCTTCAAACATTTCTGCTTGATTGCCGTTTCTACAAATTCAGTCACCAATTAAAGTAGACTTCAACTTCGCCCAGTGCTATACTTATAGCTCACATTGTAGAGCATGGTGCTGCAATGCCAAGATCATGTTCATACAGGAGAAGCACAAACTGATCAAATATAGGCTATACCATGAATGCACTGTAAGATGAGTTGGATAAAAAAACGTATCAAACAAACCTATATTTAAAGAGCAGAGCAGAGACAAAACTTTTTTGGTACAACACAATGGTACCCTTTCAAAAGGTACCAATAGCCTAGATATACAAAATTTAGGCACTAATATATTTTTAAACTACTAATATTTAATTTTTAAAGTACTAATAGCCCTTAATGTACTGATATGTACTATTTAGGGAATATTTGTATTTATCTTTTTTAGTAAGGTATTTTTACCTTTTTATCTTTTTGTACCTTAGATTACCTCCCAGTAACAGCTCTAAAATATGTTATCAGCTGAAGATCTCTTTAAAATGATAACTAGGGATAGAAAGGCTGAAAAAAAGCAAATTCACTGGTGATGTATCAAGAGCTCATTTTATTGCATATGCACATTGTCTTATGTTCATAACATTTCTCAATACAATTTCCTTTGACCAGTATTAGTAATGACATAAAAACATAAAACTGTCGAAAGTCGAAATTGGGTTTGTTCATATGACACCCTATATGCTACAATGTGCATTCATTTATAGGTTAAATATGAAGCTTTCTATATGTGACAATTTCCAGACAAATCAAATGGCAACTAACAACAAGGTTTGAAGGTTTTCTGGCAATTGAGGACAGAATATGTTTTGTTCAAAACCTCTTTTATGCCAATAAAATAAGATGAAACACCATTTAAAATAATCGAATATAGCACTTCTGGAAAGAGGTTGCTCTAATCCACATTTATAAGCATTACTGCTATGTTGTGATTAATTTGTATATAGTATCAAATTTTTACTTCCCATAATGATGAGCAAAATAACTGCTGAACAGTAAACAATTTTCTGCTTTTCATTTGTGGTTTATAAACAAGAAATGGGATGAGATTGTCCTCACTAAACATATTTACCGAAAACATTAATTATTGCTTATCATGTCATTGCGATTATTTAATTAGGATTGGAGCTGTCCAAGGTTCTGAAGGAACATATATTACATGATTTTCAGTGCTAGTAAATAAAAAAACAAAACAACAACATGTTCTTGGTGACTATATCTGTAATAATAAGATCAAATATCTTAACATAAAAACTATTGGATCTGCTGATTAACTAGAACTATGCAAATTCTCCAAACAAAGCCCTGACTGACTGTTTGAGGTTGACACTCAAATGGCAAAATCAGTTAACTGTATATTGTGGGAACAAGTTAAAATCCTCCTGTGGTCGCAACACTAAATGCATGTAGTGAGATTCTTTTTTTTATTTTTTTTATTTCACAAACAATACTTGATTAACAGAAAGTTCTTGATCAGTCAAGTTGTAAAACAGCAAATAGACTCATGCATACCTCTCAACCAGCTCACCAGATGTTTGTAAGGAAAAGTTCACCCACATTTCCACATTATTTTTGTGGTACAAAATACAGGATTTTTTGAGAAATGCTCATGCTGCTATTTCAATACAGTGAAAGTGGATAGGGACCAGAGGCTGTCAGACTGCAAAAAGGGCACAAAAGTACCATGAAAGCATTATAAAAAGAGTGTTTGATTTATGCATTATATTTCATGTCTTCTGAAGTCATACAATAGCTTTGAATTGAAAGTCTGTGTGTTTTGTATAGTGTACAACAAAAGAAGACCATTCAGGATTCGTAAAACATTGGAATAAGTTGATTATTTTTATTTTTGAGTAATGTATTCATTTTAAATGATTTAAAATAAAATATGTTCAAATAAATTAATTAAAAGCAGCTAAAAAAAAGTTACAAATCAAGATATAGTGCAACATGTGAAACGTTTCTTTATCTGCATGGAGAAACATCCTGAACTTTAATGTACATTTTAAATTTCAATTAATTAATATTTCAATATACAGTTTATTTAGAGCTTTTATAATACATACTGTTCTAAAGAAGCTTTACAGACATTAGAAAAGAAAACAAAAGGAAATGAAAAGAAAATAGTGTCGTAACCCCCTAGTGAGCAAGCTAAGGTGGCAGGGTTGAGAAAAAATTATCTGAGATATTTAGGTTGATGTTAGGTCGGGCCCCCTACATGCACTACTGAGCTCTCACTGTGAACATTTTTTAATTTGTTGTCAAAACAATTGTCAGTGGATATAAAACATGTGTACTGGGCTGGCATATTGTATGATGATTCTCACTCTTCAGAGAAAATTACTCTTGTTGTGTTTTCTTAAAAAAAATCTTAACATAAGCTATGAAGGATGTTTACAGCAATTCTGCATCCGGAGAACCTGTGGCATCAAGAAAACTGCTCTGTTACCTATGTGTTTTGTTGTCTTTTTTTTTTAAATTAAAGAATGCATTAACATGTTAACACAAAATCTTAAGTTATTTTACGGCACTGACACTGAAATGTATTAAATAGAACATTCAAGACCTGCATATAGTGGGAAAATTTACTTCTTGACTTCACAAGTTATTCTAAGGAAGATAAAAAATAGCAGATTACTTGAATTAATATTAATGTTGGCTAAACCCCAACCAGGCAGTACATTGACAAGATTCTATGAATAAAATAAAATAATATAAAATAAAATAAAAATGATTGTGATCTTTACCAAGTATTTCATTTGAATTATTTATCTTGAGTATTTTATTTTCTTTTTTCTTGTTTATTTTCTATTGTTCGTTGTTTATAATGTTATATAATCTTGTTGTGTAATAATAATAATAATAATAATAATAATATCTACTCTCAGTGAGAGACTGCAGCAGTTTAGCATAAATGCAGGATAAAGCACGACTTCGGACTCTTGTAGATTGGGGAGCTACTAGACGTTCTCTTAACTCCATCCCAGTAGGTGGCGGAATATGCACCAAAAGCTGGTTTGCCAACCGCCATTAAACATCATAAGAAGAAGAAGAAGAAGAACTTCGGACTCTTATTTTGAAATATCGGTCGTGTAGCGCCATCTATATTTTTACTACACGGTCTCTGGCTTCTCATCGCTCTGTGCTGGTCTCTTATCGTGTTAACTGTGACTTTATCACCGAATATATGGCGAATTTAGCAATTGCTGCGGCAGCTGCAGCTGCTAGAGATCCTGCTGTGGACCGCTCGTTACGTTCGGTGTTCGGTATGTATGAAGAGACTGGGTTAGTCTGTTTCTTGCATCTACTAATTCATTAGTTTCATTAGCTGCTAAGCTAAACCTCACTCACCTACGGTTAGTGACAACTAAAACTCTGGAATACGATTATGTAACGCCTTATTTCAAAGTCTACATTTAGGTATAGGTACTTATATAGTATTATTATAATAGGTATTATTATTTGCAAATCGTGCATACATGTAAACGTATACACAATCATTAGGTCTAGAACAGGGCTGTCCAAACTCGTCCTGGAGGGCCGGTGTCCTGCAGAGTTTAGCTCCAACTTGCCTCAACACACCTGACTGGAAGTTTCTATGCCTAGTAAGAGCTTGATTAGCTGGTTCAGGTGTGTTTAATTAGGGTTGGAGCTAAACTCTGCAGGACACCGGCCCTCCAGGACCGAGTTTGGACAGCCCTGGTCTAGAACTAACGTTACTGCATATATGGATGGACTGATGCAGTGGTGTAACGTTAAACCGATTCTGCAACAGTAGATCAGTTTGCAACATGTTTCCTTGTTTCCCTTATTGTTTGTATTTTGGTAACAGTGGGAAACATCCCATATGAGGCCACAGAGGAGCAGCTGAAAGACATCTTCTCAGAGGTTGGACTTGTCGTTAGTTTTAGGTATGTACAATAATGCCTGAAACAACATGCTGTGGTCACTTAAAGGAAACCTGGTGTTGATCAGGAAAAAAAAAACTTCTTGCAGGTTGGTGTATGACAGAGAAACAGGTAAGCCAAAGGGATATGGCTTTTGTGAGTACCAGGATCAGGAGACTGCGCTCAGTGCCATGCGCAACCTGAATGGCCGAGAGTTCAGCGGCAGAGCCCTCCGCGTCGACAACGCTGCTAGTGAGAAGAATAAAGAGGAGCTAAAAAGTAAGTTTGAGTTTTGAAGTGTAATATTCTATACACAGGGAGAAATCTTGTTTGACCTGCATGCTTTTTTCCACAGGTCTGGGCACTGGCGCTCCCATTATTGAGTCCCCTTATGGAGACGGCTGCACACCAGAAGAAGCTCCAGAGTCCATCAGCAGGGCAGTAGCCAGCCTGCCTCCTGAACAGATGTTTGAGCTAATGAAACAGATGAAAGTGAGTATAGGAAAGTGGTCTGTTAAATTTAAGACTGACATTTCAGATCAAGGGGGTCCAGAATACCTGAAGAAACAAGTTACTTAAAGGATTAGTTCACCCAAAAATAAAATTCTGTCATCATTTGCTCACCCTCATGTTGTTCCAGATTCATAAGACTTTTGCTCATCTCTGAATCACAAATATTTTTAATGAAACCTGAGAGATTTCTGTTCCTCCATTGAAAGTTTGTTGAAGACATTGTAGAATAAATCTGTAAGTCTGTGTTGATTTAATAGATATAAGTGAATAAAACTTTAAATTATGTATTTTCATCATGAAAAGCGATCATTTCTCTTCAGAAAACTTGGATTAAACACCTCGATACATAAGGATTGATTTTATGGTGTCTTCATGAATGTTTGAAGTGTGAAAGTTATTGACTTTTAATGGAGGGAGAGAAATCTCTTAGGTTTGATTAAAAATTTTTTGTTAAAAATATATCTTGATTTGTGTTTAGAAGATAAGCTAAAGTATTACAGATTTGGAATGACTTAAGTGCAAATAAATGATGACATTTTCTATTTTGGGGTGAATTATACATTTTAATTGATTGTAATTCTATTGATCCAAGAAATTGGATATGAAATGAATTTGTTATTTGAAGCCTTGTGAATCTGAAAAATGTGATTGTTTGATGTATCATCCTGTTCTTGCTTGTACAGCTGTGTGTGCAGAATAGTCCCCAGGAGGCCAGGAACATGCTCCTGCAGAACCCTCAGCTCGCTTATGCCCTGCTGCAGGCTCAGGTGGTCATGAGGATTGTGGACCCTGAAATCGCTCTGGTAAGATCATGAAATGCCTCTAAAGGAATGCACTACTTTGAAAAATTGAAAGTGTCTTAGTACGTGGATGGTAAAAACTGAGAATATCTGATTAATCTCCTTCAATAAGTATTGTTGTAAATATCAAGGATTGTGACAATGTTTTCAACCAGTTGTTTAATATGTGACATTTTAAACCATGTAAAGATAATCAAATGAAAAATCGTCCCTCATTCTCACAGAAAATGCTCCACCGTCCAGCTGTGGTTCTGCCCATAAACCCAAGTCCTCAGCCTGGAGCGGTACCGGTACCTAACCAGCCCCTCCCTCAGCCCAATGTACCTGTCTCTCAGCCTCAACCAATGGTCAGTATTACTCCATTCATATCTTTCTGAAAACTTGTATCACGTGATGCATTAAATAGTAGTACTGTTTTGGTTTAATACAGGACTGTTCAAAAGCTTATGCTTTTAATGTTTTTGAAAAAAAGACTTATGCTCACCAAGGCTGCATTTATTTGATCAAAAATACAGTAAAACAGATTATTGTGAAATATTATTACAATTTAAAATAACTTTATTCTGTTTTAATATATTTAATGTAATTTATTAATGTGAATTTTCAGCAGCCATTACTCCCGTCTTTAGTGTCACATGATCCTTCAAAAATCATTCTAATATTCTGATTTGGTGCTCAAGAAACACTTCTTATCAATGTTGAAAACTGTTTTGCTGCTTAAAATCTTTAATAAATGTCTTTACTGTCCTTTTTGATCAATTTAATGCAAATTTGATAAAATAATGCAATTCCTTGCTAAATAAAAGTATTAATTTCTTAACAAAATCTTGCTGACCTCAAGCTATTGATTGGTAGTGTATTTGGTATTTTTGTTCTTTTACATAGACAAGTTTTCATGAAGCTTACTTAATATCCCGGCATGTGTGGGTAGTGAAGTGACATGTGGTCAAGTATGGTGACCCATACTCGGAATCTGCCAGAATTTCTCCCTCCCCATCTGACAGAGCTTCCAGTCCTGTGAGTCAGTATTCATGGCACGTGGTCAATGAGTGGTCCCCGGCTGCCTTTGACGGAGAGCATTTCCATGAAAGACAGCAGGTGAGAGTGAAGTGACGTGACATGTGGCCAAGTATGGTGACCCATACTTGGAATTAGTGCTCTGTATTTATCCCATCCAAAGTGCACACACACAGCAGTGAACACACACCCGGAGCAGTGGGCAGCCATTTTTTGCTGCTGCACTCGCGGAGCATTTGGGGGTTTGGTGCCTTGCTCAAGGGCACCTCAGTCGTGGTATTGAAGGTGGGAGAGAGCGCTGTACATTCACTCCCTCCACATATCATAACAGTTTAAGTTAAACCCAATTAATGCACTTTGCATGTAAAATGTAGTTTGTGTTTTCATTATGACCCGATAGTTATCAGCATTTGGTAAAATCATTCTTTGCCTCATCATTGTCAGAGGTGCACTGTAGTTTTTCCTTGAACAAAAAAAAAATTGCGGTCTCAGTTGGGTTCATGGACAGACGAGCCGTTCTCCTCGATCACGGCGCTAATGAGTAATCTTCTGTTGATCCTGTGACTCACAGCCAGGTATGCATGTGAACGGAGCCCCTCAGATGATGCAGCCTCCACAGATGGGGGGTGGGGTACCCGGACCAATGCCAGGACAGGGACCCATGGGACCAGCTGGTAAGCTCAGTTGTCCTTGGATTACTTTGGTGCTTGTGTATCTGTGTGCATAGCCATAGTGGTTTACCTCCGGTCTCTCCCTCTACAGGAGGGATGCAGCCTCAGATAGGGATCCCTCCAGGAGGCCCTGTGCCCATGGATAGAGGACCAGGTATTAATTTTTAGGCATTCATAATTCTTTATTTAGAATTCTTTATTCAGAATTTAGAAGTATTACCATTGTTGTTTTATATCATGTAGGATATTACAAGTCATTGTGAGAAAATTATAGGGCTGCCCCCTGATAGTCAACTAACCTTTAGTCAACGAGAAGAGTCTTGGTCGACCAAAATTGTATTAGTCGCAGAAAAAAAACTTGCTCTTAAAATACTCCGTCATTTTGGTCATACAGATAAGAGTATTACATCTTTCGAATCTGTAAAGCGTCTACATTTGTTTGTGTGCACTCAGTATAACAACAAAACACTGCGCTTTTGTAATATAATGAAAGCAAACAGGATGCGCTTTCTGCTGTCTCAGCCTCTGTGAACTTGAGCGCGAAACTCTGTGTATACTTGCCTTACAGTCATGAAAAATATATCTATAGCTAGTGAAATGTCTACTTTCAAATGAAACAATTAAAATCTGAAAAAACAAATATTCTCAGATTATGTAATCCGTATGAAATTTGCATGCAGGTGCATCCACTACTGCAGAGAAGACGAGTCTGTGTCGCCAAATTCATCTCTTAAGCCGAAAACACTAGTTTATTAATAGATTATTAAAATGTTAATGCAGTTTAATCTAACAGTTTTTCCCTGACACATTCATCATCATTACTTCTGCTGGTGTGCTGTAGCAAGCTTTATGTGTGCGCTTGAGTGCTTATTAGGCTATGTAGGCAATTAAAGGCTCATTAGCATGATTTAAATGGTTTATTAATAAACGTGCAATTAGTCGACTAATGCTTAAAATGAATGACTACTAGTTGACCAGAAAAATCTTTAGTCGAAGGCAGCCCTAGAAAATTATGATATCACTATGATTTCTTTCTACTTCCTTAACACCATTACCAAACCTGTCCACAAGTGAGCAGTATTGGCCAACAAGTCTGCTGCACTAACATTGGCTTTTATGTAGTGATTTCATTTTCATTCACACCTCTTCAAGCTGTAGTAGTGTGTAATTTCTACATCACTAGTGTCACCTAGTAGAATTTCATAAACCATTTTCTCAAACATTTGGTTGAGTCAGTGTTGTTGTGTCGGGATACTCAACCATACATTTTTTGATGGCACTATAGTGCATAATCAGAAATAATTACATACTTCACCTTAATAATAACTATATTTTTGTTTAATAAAAATAAGCATTAAATAGAGTAAGTGCTAGAATGATTTTACCAGTGTTTATATAAATATATAATTTTGTACTTATTTTTGTGTGTGCGCTACTGATAAAAGTTTTTTGGTCAGTAACTTTTTTTTAAAATATTTAATCTTTATATTATACATCCTTTAGCAAGGATGCATTAAATGAATCAAAAGTGACAGTAAAAGAATCTTGAAAAATATAGCACATTTCCACAAAACTATTAAGCAGCACCGTTTTCTACTGTGGTAATAATAAGAACTGTTAATTGAGCAGCAAATTCAATCAAATCCTGTGACGCTGAAGTCTGGAATAATGGCTGCTGAAAGTTCACAGGAATAATTTACATATTTATGTTATAATTTTTTTATTGTAATATTTCACAATATTACTGTTTTTACTGTAGTTTTGATCAAATAGATTTGAGCTTTGGTGAGCATAAGAGACTTTTTTCAAAAACATTTTTCAAAAATTCTTACCGACCCCATGTATATACTTTTGCTTTTATATGTAGTTTTATATAGTGGTACAATTATATAATGATATACATTATATAGGACACTTTGATTCCTAGATATTTGTATCTGCATTAGCCAGTTAAAAACCCATATCGACCACTACTCTAGCCCATGTCCATTAACATCAGTACAATCATCCCTGGGTAATATCAGTAAGTGCGCTGTCTCAGTTCTCTCTCCTGTTCTCTTCACTTAATGCTGACCCAGGAAACCTTCAGGACTCTCCTGTGGGAGCAGCTGGGCTGGCTGCTATCGAGCGGCCTCAAGGTATCATGGGTATAACTCTGGTCTGTTCAGAACAGGCCTGTCAATAGTCTCAACTGCTCATTGTCTTACCTCTACATGCACCTTTTTTTAGTCTACTTATCTCTGCATACCCCTAAACATCACACCTGAACCATTTGAAGGCAGTACGCAGTTTGCAAGGAAAAAGTGGAACTTTCATTTACTTCAGAGAGAGAGTGAAAAGTACCACGTAGATGTCTAGAGAGAAAAGTGAAACCGCTCAAACAAATGACCCCAAAAACTAATCGCTGATTAGTGCGATGGTCGTGAATACTGTTGAAACGTAGGTGTGTCTCTGAAACAAAAGTGCTTGAGGAATAAGGACAACACATTGTAAACAGTTTTAACCTTTTATTGTAACATTTCCAAAACCTGAACAATGAAGTCTTGTTGCCTAATGGAATGTGCCAATGTAGCAGAATAGAGCATTGATGAGTTTCACTTTGTAAAGATGTTGAAATCCTCTTTGTTAGCATTGTCACTTTGACAGGTAAAACGATATTCTTTTGTTCGTGAAGTGGAAACTTTTTGTTTCCTTCAGTCTAATTTTCTTGACACTTCAGGAATTGCCTTGGTGTATCATAACGATGTCATACCTGTGAAATGGGCTTGACAGTACAACCTTATATAGCACATGTTCTTTGGTAGCACAAAAGGACATGTCCAAGTTTTGAAATGTTTGTGTAATGCACTTTGACACTAGTTTCTTTCATCATTGTGATTCTATAGCCAGTTCTTTTTTTGTAAATTTTTTTTGATATTCTTGTCGAAGTGGCAAAGCATGCACATTTTTTTAAAATCAGTTTTCATCTTTCTTTTCACAGTGCCGATAGTAGACCCACGTGCCTCAATGCGAGGGGCCCCTCAAGGCCCTCCAGGGATCCCACCCAGAGGCCTTCTTGGCGATGGTCCGAACGACCCGCGAGGTGGATCATTGGTCAATGTCACAGGAGAAATGGTGGAGCCAGGGTAATGCTTACTAAAAAGTTTGTTGCAATGACATTTAGGTGATCACAGCTGATCTTAAAATATTCCCATTAGTCTCATGAGTATTTTAGGAAGCTTATATTGACACATCTTTTCCTTTATGCAGTTGTGATTTACTTTGTAAAGCCTGACATTAAATAAAATAAAATAAATGTTTGAAGTCAAACTGTGTAGAACCATTATATAAAATGTTTAAAGGGATAGTTCACCCAAAAATGAAAATTACCCCACGATTTACTCCCTCTCAAGCCATCCTAGGTGTATATGACTTTCTTCTTTCAGACGAATATAGTCAAGAGTTATATTCAAAAATGCCCTGGCTCTTCCGAACTTTATAATGGCAGTGAATGGCTGTTGAGATTCAATAGTGTAATAGAAGTCCAATAAAGTGCATCCATCCATCATAAAAAGTGCTCCACACTGCTCCAGGGAGTTAATAAAGGCCTTCTGAAGCGAATCAATCTGTTTGTATAAGAAAAATATCCATATTTAAAACTTTATAAACCGTAATCTCTAGCTTCTGCTAACTGTCATACGCACGTTTACTAGAGAGTGGCGATCCGGCGGATGATGTAGAACTTAGGCGTAGCATAAGCTCTGGTGACAATATGCTAGTATCGCGAGAACCAAGTTTTGTTTACAGCAAAGGAAAACCAGTCTCCTCTTGGCTCATTTTGAAGCCTTTACAAATCCTTGTTTTGTACTTCTAATTCATGATCAGTGTTTTATTTTGCTCTCTCCTTTGTGCTTCCATGTTCGTCACTTCTTACCAGAGCTTACACTACGCCTACGTCATCCGCTGGAACGCCACTCTCTAGTGAACGCACGTACGATAGTTAGCGGAAGCTAGAGATTACGGTTTATAAAGTTATAAATATGGATATTTTTCTTACACAAACGCATTGCTCTGCTTCAGAAGGTCTTTATTAACCCCCCGGAGCCTTGTGGAGTGCATTTTATGATGGATGGATGCACTTTATTGAACTTCCATTGAACTATTGAATCTCAATCATTCACTGCCATTATAAAGCTTGGAAGAGCCAAGACATTTTTTAATATAACTCCGATTGTATTTGTCTGAAAGAAGAAAGTCATATACACCTAGGATGGCTTGAGAGGGAATTTTGATTTTTGGGTGAACTATCCCTATTGATTTGTTTCTTTTTTTAGTTTGTAACAAAAGCTATTTATTTTGTTTTTTGTTCACTTAAAGGCATGGTTACATTGGAGGCCCTCCACAACATCAGGGGCCGCCCATGCATATGGCTCCCCCAGACATGCGTGGCCCTCATGACATGAGAGGAGGACCCATGATGGGAGAACCTAGAGGTCCTATGATGGAGCAGCGGGGTCCACCCATGGAGGCAAGAGGTACTTAAAGATGTGGTTTCACGTTATTTGTTGACTTGGCTTGGATAACTGTATGGACCCTTTTCTCAGACTGTGATGATGCATTTCAGTGGTCATCAGCATTGTAAATCCTGCAAAGTTTTTCTCTTTTCTTTTTTATTATATTACCTTTGCATCAAACTACAAAAAACTAATGCTGCTGTGAGGGTGTTTCTAATACAGTGGCTATGGGAGTGACAATAAATTTGACATGGTTCTCTCTTTTGACTGCTGTTATCAATCGCTCTCCATTTCTTTTCCTCTTTTTGAAAGTCGTGAAAACACTATCATGGAGTTTTTCTTTTGCTATTTGTGCAAATGAGAATGCAAATAGAACACATTTGCTGTAGTCTCCCGAAGTTTACCCAACTATGATGACTTCCACTTCTGAGAAACTCGGAAATGTGAAAAGGGTCTATTACCCGTTTTACTTCTTTCTGAAATAACACTATTTGAAGGATACTCTTACAGATAAGATTTAAAATATTTTTCTTAATTTCTCAAGGTCGTGATCCAAGGGCTGTTGATGCTCGGGGTCCGATATCCGGCCAGAGGGTTCCTGTAGCTGGTGGAATGCAGGGTCCTCCCCCCCACGGCATGGGACAAAGTGCACCTCCATCAGCAAGACCAGTAAGATTTCCAGACTCCTGTAGAATTGTCTTTTTTCTTTTAGCAGAGCTTTTCAAATGTTTTAATGTCTAGGACCCCCAAATTTAACCATGCCATTGTAAAGGGACCCTCTTTCTGAAATATAAAGGCAGCTGTCTAAAAATCCTAAATGTGATATTTAAGGAAAGCAGATTTGGAGATTTTGAATTGGCTTTTTTATTTTTTGTCTTTAGTGCAATAAGTTATTAAAATGATCTGGAAATGTTTACCATGTATTAAGTTATGAGCTTTATTTCCTATTCAATATTAGAATATTAGAGAACATTTTCTATTCAATTCAGATTTATTTGTATGGCAAAAATGTATGTACACTAATGTTCAGGGACGGTGGGATTTTTTAAAATTTATTTACGCTTCTAAAAGAAGTCCCTTAGGCTCACCAAGGCTGCATTTGTAACCTGTGCTGGCAAAATGAGTCGCGATGAGCAAATTTTCAAAAGTGAGTTCTTTTTATTTTCAAAATCTCCATTTAAAAAAAACTTCAAAATTATGTATGATTGTTGGAATCGACCCAATAATCTGTTTGAAGTCAATAGTCAGCAGTCAATTTTGAGAAAAATGGAGTTTAAGTTTTCTGACGTTTCCAAAGCAAAATCAGCTAGCAATCTTTTCCTCCACTTCCTTTCTTAACCCTCAGATTGTGTTCAGGTCATTTTGACCCGGAGAGGATTTTCTTTCTCCTGAAAATGTTAGTTAATGTTATTGCATTGACTTTGCTCACACACGGCATAACTACTTCCTCCAAAAATGTGATACTTTTTTTTTTTTATTGCACCTTGTTACACTTGAGGTGTTCCCAGTCAAAAATGACTGGCCTACAAAAAATTGCTTATAAATCTCTTGTTGTGCTATATTATCACCAAATATAGGATTAAATCTTTTTGTCAACTTGTTTTCTTTCAATTAGGAGTTTTTTTTTTTTTTTTTTTTTTTTGAAACTGATTGATCGTAGGCCTCATTAATCTGGTATAGCTTTACGACTATACCAAAGTTGTTCTGAGGGGAAGCACCAGTCATCAAGAAGCGAGCAGAGAAAAAGGTAGACCTCTCAGAAAACATGCAAATAAAGATAATTTTAGATGTTTAATTACTATTTGGAGCATTTGGGCCGCTAGACGAGGGCTTGATTAACTCATATTTGTGAAAACCTCAAATTCGACAAATTATTTCTCAAATTTCTCACTTTTTTTTCCCCTGTAGCTCAAAAATAGCCCATGCACATTCCGACTCATTTTGCAAGTACGGGTCACATTTACTTGATGAATAACAGTATTTGAGTAATATTGGGAAATATTACAATTTTAAGATAACTGTTTTCTATTTTAATGTATTTTAAATGGTAACTTATTCCTGTGTTGTCAAAGCTGACTTTTCAGATCCTTCAGAAAGCATTCTAATATACTGACTTACTGCTCAAGAAACATTTATTATAATCATTATTGGGAAAAAAAAGTTGTGCTGCTGAAAATTTCATACATTTCTTTTTCAAAATTCTTTGATTAATATAAGAACAGGATTTATTTATTTTTATTATTTCTTTTGTAACAATGTCATTGTCTTTGTTACTTTTAATCAATTTAATGTCTTGTTGAATAAAAGTATACTTTTGAACAGTTTCCATTGCAAATAATGAGAAATAAAGAAATCTTTTCCCCAAAAAAAACTATATGCATCTTTCATGTTCACATTTCGTAATTTTTTTCTCTCAATTTGACCCCTTTGCAACCCTGTTTGAACAGCCCTGTCAGAGAACACTATTTAGCTTGCAGTATTTAATTTAAATGTCCACATGTTTTAATCCCATTTATGTCTTTTAACAGGGTCCTACATCAGATGTGTCATCACAAGACCATGAGAAAGTGAGTGTCTTTTTCCTTACAGTGACCAGATTTTCCAGAATTACCAGTTACTTGTTGACATGTTGATTTAAATGTTGACGGGGTTATCACACTCATTAATTTGAATCGATGTAACCATGCTTATGCTTTGTAGATACTAATCTGTATGCTGTTTCCACATTCCCAGGCTGCTTTGATTATGCAGGTCCTGCAGCTGACCCCAGAACAGATCGCCATGCTGCCACCAGAACAGAGACAGAGTATCCTGATACTGAAGGAGCAGATTCAGAAGACGGCAGGCGCACCCTGAAGACTCATCTTGTGACGCAAGGTCTTTTCTTTCTTTTGCATCCATCCTAAAACAACTTATGATCATTACAGGCTCTGCGAAAAAACGGAACATGGGTTTTCTTATGTAACAGGGATTAATTTGGGTTAGTGCAAGTCTGAAAAATCTGACTCTATAACTTTGTGATTGCAGGAACATACGCATCCGATCAGACAACCATCCCTAGCTACTCTTGTATTGGTCTGTAGGACATCCACATCTGTAACTTTGTTGTTGTTGTTTTTTTTTTATAGTGGCATTTTCTTATTTCAAGTAAGAAGTGAAGTGAGATCAGTTGTATATGAATAATAGTAGTTCACAATTTACTGCTTATGAAAAAATAAACAACTGTGTTTTGAAATAAACAACTGGACATTTTTTTCAACGCAGAAAATAATTCCTGCCTTAATTTATTATAAAAACAATTTTAAAAAGACATATATAATGTACATTATTAATTTATATTTTGAATGATAAAGTTGGTTTGATTCTTTAAAGGTTACGAAACCAGTGACTAACCATGTGATGTTACATCAGATAATATGTGTGGTTTTAAAGAAAAACATTTTTCCTTTTTCACCTTTTGCAAAGAGGTGAAATTCCAAAATCCTTTTCAGCAACTAATTTTAGAGCACTTATTTACACAAGGAGGCACTTATAAAAACACAATACATTCTGGTGTATGTCTGGTTTCCTTGATTCTTGGTGATTCATTTCAAACCAGGAACTTGGAAAGCCAAACTTTGAAGAAAAAAAATAAAAATACAATGAGTGGACTTTTGACTCAGACACGGAATTAGTCCCTTCCAGCAATTTGTTCACTTTTCAGGATGAAGGGTGTCATTTTTCTTGTCACAGCAATGCAGAATCATTAGATGTAAAGATTCCATAAATGGCAAATCATGATACTGCTGAGGAGCACAATCCCTAGTGCACAAATTCTTCAAGAGAATTAGGTTTCCTGCAAAAAAATTTCCTCAGAAGTTCTCTTTGTTGAAGTAAAATGTGGTTTTCCGTGGATCCACGTCAGAGTATCTCACACATTTCTTCTCCAAGTCCTTTGCTAAGGCTTGTGGGCCACACAAGAAAGTTCCAACCACAGACCTGTGCATATTTAAAAAAAAAACTTTTAGTGTTGGGGTATTTTTGTTACGTGTGGGAATCCGTAACATCGTGAAAAGTTTTGAAACTTACGATGGGTTCTCTTGCCGAACTTGTTCAAATTCTCTATCCCAGTTCGGTCGGCCATAATGAGTCTTTTGTTTTAGACCAGTGATGATATCTGTATCTTTATCAAAATGTACCATTGCATGGTTTACCTATAAATGCAAGATTACATGTTCTGTGATTTTATGCACATTACTCCTATTTCAATTTAGGCCAACTTGCTTTTCAGATCACAACAGTTTTATTGCACGTACATGACTCTGGTCCCATCCGGTGAGGTAGAGTTTGTATGTGAGGAAGTCCCTCATTCCTCGTTCCTCCATGTCTTTCTCAAGGACCTGTAGGAGATCTGCAAACCACTCAAAGGCATATGTCTCTCTACACAGCCAGTAGAAGTAAATCTAAACGGAAAAGTCAGAAATGAAGAGGAAACGGAGTTTCATGGAATCCCAGACTTTGTTATCTAGGACATGAAGGACACCTTTGTAATACCACAGTAACAACAAGAGTGATTGCAGCCAACTTCCTTATTTTTGTCCCACATGTTCTTACCCTCTTTGTTCGTAGTTTGGGGTCAGAGTCTTTAAACTTGTACCAAATGGACTTCAGGATAGAGGCAAATGGGGTCACTCCAATCCCAGCACCCACCAACATGCTGACCTCATAATCAAATACATCCTCACTCGCAGTTCCAAACGGGCCATCCACAGCCATCCTGAGACACAAATAAAAAAATTTCTTGATATATTACTGCTCCTGTGTGTCATTTTCCATATTTTGAAATATCTTTTCCATACGCTGAAATTGAGAACTGCAGTTTGAAGAATACGTTAATATTTTATGCCCTACATGCTTAAAAATAAAGCTTCTTTACTGGCATCTATGGTTCCAATAAGAACCTTTAAAATGTCCCACTACAAAGAACCTTTTGTGGAATGGAAAGATTCCATGGATATTAAAGGTCCTTCATGGAACTATAAATGGCAATAAAGAACCTTTATTTTTAAGAGTGCATTTCACCGAAAGCTTCTTTGGGAAACCCAAATGCTTCTTCTATGGAACTGCTGTGAGAAACTCCTTTTGGAACCTTTATTTTTAGAGAATAAGTAAAATGGCAAAAAGTACATACTTGGGTCCTTGCCCACCCTCTGGTAGGTTTTCGACCATCTTGATGAGCTTTTCAGTCCAATCTCCAACTGAGCGGATGTGCACACTAAAGAAGTCCTCTTCCGGGGCTGATGTCATGGTAAATGGGTGCCACTCCAGCTGAGAGATGGCTGGACAATTGAGGAACACATACTGGCCGACTTCCATCTTGAATCCAGGCTTCACCAGCTGTAGTTCCAACACCTTGGATGGACGGATTACAATCTAAAATGCAAGAATGGAAACAGTTTGTCATTACAGAACAACTGTACTGGGGTTTAGATGAACAATGTAGTCCACGAAGACTCACCTTCCTATAACTGACAGGCTGCATGTAACGAATGAAACGTAGCAGCCGCTCACAAAGATAAATTATCATTGGTCCAATTACCCACATCCAGGTCTGCAACCGAGGATTCAGCAAATTGAAATCAGTAAGCACTCAAATAAATCCGTCATAGCCTGTGTAACTGTAAATGTGACCACTTTTACCTGAGGAAACCCTCCTGCAAACTGCGGAACTGGACATTCAGGAATTTTCCCCCAGTTCTCAGGCTGATCTTTGCAGAAGGAATTATTGTGAGGTGGATTAGTCACTTGCTGACTTCGCACGATGCGTCTGGACAGAAACCAAACAGAATGTTTTAATTACTCTTATTCTCCTACAAATCGTTTTTTTTTTTTTAAATTGGGCTCACCCAGTTAATAGATCTTACCCTGCACCATGGAAAACTAAGCCAGCAAAGAAAATGATGAAGAGGTGATGCGTGTACCAAAAGACCTCAAAATAGCTTCTGCGAATGACTTCCATTGATGAAGTGATTATGAGGATGAGGGCAAGAGTAATGACGACTCCTGTGAGACCCGCAATAGTGGTGAATACGAAAATCGTTGGAGTCTGGAGTAAAGGAAACAAGATTAGAGCAGGCATATCATACCTCGGAAGCAGTATAGTAATGAGCTCAATTGTAAACTACCATTCAAGTTTGTGGTTAGAAAGATTTTTTTTAAACATTTTAAAAAGCAGTCTTATGATAGCTAAGGCAGCATTTGTTTGATCGAAAATACTATAAAAAATAGTAATATTGTGAAATATTACAATAAAAAAAATGCTTTTAGTTTTAATATATTTGAAAATGTAATTTATTCCTGTGATGCAAAGCTGAATTTTCAGCAGTCATTACTCCAGTCTTCAGTGTCACATGATCCTTCAGAAATCATTCTAATATAATTTTGTGGAAACATAATACTGTTTACAGGATTCTTTGATGAATAGAAAGTTCAAAAGAACATCATTTATTTGAAATAGAAACCTTTTGTAACATACATGATTTTACTGTCTCCCTTGATCAATTTAATGAAACCATGCTGAATAAAAGTATTAATTAAATGTGAGGAAAAAAACTCACTGACCCCAAACGTTTGAATGGTAGTATATATAAAATCAAAATTATAGGAAAATGTAAAAATCTTAATAAAAGCCATTAAAAGTTCAGTAACTCACCGTGGAATTGGAGCGAATGGGATTCAGGTAAGTGGTATTTAATTCACGAGAGTCACCGAGCATGGACAGTTTACTGGCAAGAGGCCCATATCGACCTTGGAAACTGTTTGTGTACCAGTCCGCATTAAGCAAATGAGCGACAGTGTGAACCGCTGCATCAAAGAATGATTTCATATGGTCAAAATCAGACATTGTGTCAATGAAAGAAATGTGAGAACGTAAAATGGCTGTTACAACGGTTATAATTATTGTTTCCTTGCAAATATATTCTATAACTCAATCCGGGGACCGTGAATTATAGATTGTTTAGCAAATTATTAGTCAGAAATGTCAAGAAAATTTAAGCTCTGATGATTTATATATTTATGCAGACGCCTTTGAGTACCTTCAGGTTGGAGACTTTCTCTAACCCATGACATTGTTTAATGGAACTTGAAAATACAGCATTTTGGACAAGAGCATCTTTGGATGGTTCTCTAAAGTTATTTTTTAGCTTTTCTCTTAGAATTATGCTTTCTCTGTCTTTATGCATTGACATGTTGTAACATAAAAACAAACAAACAAACAAACAAAAAACCTAACATGTCCTGATAGATGAAATAGGCTAGATTTCAAATCGTTATACAGTCCCAAACACATTAAATACAAGAATCAGTTTCTTACACATTCGAAACTTGGAGCCCGGTCTCATGAAAATGCATATAAATAGTACGCCAAATAAAAACGAAAACTTATGGTATTGATACGCAAAAATGGACTTTGGCGTGTATATGCTACGCACGTGTTTGGCGTAATACGCAGTTTTCGCGTGCATATGATACAAAATTTGTTGGCGTGCATATGATACGCAGTTTTCGCGTACATATGATACGCATCTACCCCACAACCCTAACTATCGCGTAGCATATACACGCCAAAGTCCATTTTTTCATCAATACCCCGAGTTTTTTTTTTTTTTTTTTTGATTTGGCGTAGGCCTACTATTTATACACACTTTCATGAGATCGGGTTAGAACTTGGTCAATGTTTATCCAGGCCAAGAAGAAGAACTATCTGCAACGCTAGAGTTATCAGTCGTGAAATACTTAGTCTAAGGCTCAAACTGTAAGTGAGAACGTTTGATTAAGTATACTATTGCATAACGGCACGCCAGTGTGATTATTTGCAATAGCTATCGCACATGTGCCCTTTTTCTGTAAAACGCACTGTAGCCTATCACTCAGGTGCAAGCTTAACCTACTTTGTACAACAACTTCCTGTTCATTTTTCAAAGAACATGTTTACCTGTCATTAGGGCAATCATGTAAGCAACCAACTTGTGGAAAGTCAGATTTTTGTCCAGCTGTTTCCTCATTGATCTGCCACAGCACTAAAACATGCACAGGAGAGCAAAATACTTAGAAAGGTTCACATATACTCTCTCAGACACAAAGGTGCAAGTGTGCAGCAACTCACTATAAAGGAGCCGCGGAGCAGAGACAGCAGGTTTCGGCACACTGGCAACAGAATCAGCATGCAGTTGAAGTTGAGTACAGCAGCTGGAGCTCTGGCCCAAGGTAATGCAGACTGAAAGAAACAGTAATACATTCACTTTCACTACGTTTACTCTGCCTATATCTCTTTTTACTAAATGAAACCTAACTTTGGATGTCATAAAATAAAACATCTCCTTCCTTAGGTGCCTTCTTTTGTCTTAGTAAATGCTTTGCAAAATGCCTATATTTTTTATGCAATAACTTACCCCTAAAAGTTCACGAGTGTACTCAAATTGTGGTCCGAGATCATAGAATAAGTAGTAGTAGACAAACAGAAAGATGTTGATGCCCATCCACACCACCTACAAATACAGACACATCAATACCTTAAATATAATAGTAAAAAACCTATGGACAAATATGACTTATTTTAACTTAAGTTTTATAGCTAACTGTATTAGCCAATTTTATTTAACGTAAATAGTCAGCAAAATAATCTGGTCTCTTACCAAGATGAAGGCGCTGAGCCCTTGATTGATGATCCAGTTGCTCATCTTCACTCTCTAGCGCTGCATAAATGAATGAACACTCCTCAGATGAGCGCTCCTATATTAAACACCTGTCCTGTTCGCGACTCCGCCCTCTACTGTCATCATCGACCAGGAAATGGGTTGTGAATAGCCTATATGATTTTGTTGATGTTGCATGTATGAAGAAATTCCAGGAAGGAAGCAACCAGAACAAGTTTAATGTGGCTGTAAAAAAGCGTGTCTTGGTATGTTTGACAGGAAACTATTACATAAACGATGGGCGTGGACGTTTCGACTGTTATAAAATGTCAACCAATTTTCCCAGTTAAATTAAGATTGAGCCACTTGGCTAATAAGCTGTTTGATATAGGCCTACTTTTAAATGTTATGGCAATTAAGCAACAGATTTGTGAACAATAGTTGAGAGAAATAGGCCTTTTGTGTACATAGAAAAAGTCTTAGCTCTTTGAGCTCAGCTCATGAAAAATGGGGGCAAAAACAAAAGTGTTGCGTTTATAATTTTGTTCAGTGTAATATAGAACAGACACACCTTAAGAAAAAATGTTCTTTTTACTACGCCCATAATGCATGATTGCAGAAGATACATCTATAGCTATATGTTTGTATTGAACATGGAACAACAGATTTTGTGTGAAAATAAATCATACAAGTGTTATGATGCTCTACACCTTCTTTGAAGGACAGCTCCAAACGGCATAAAACACAAATTTCATGAAGCTTTTAAAACCATATAAAATCAATTGTTCCTTCACACTAAGGATAGTAGATATAGCAGAGTTCATCATCTAAATATAATACTCCTCATACATGTGTTGTTGTAAAAATATTATAAATGTATTAGGTGGCAAGAGGGGCCTTTTACCCCACACACAGGGTAAGGCTCAACATGGGGCAAAAGGCACACAGTAGCTATTGATACAAATACTTTAGCTAAAATAATGTTAATACTTGTTCAAAACAATCACTTTAGCAAAGTTTGTAGCCTACTATTTTCTACTTATTTTGATAAATAATATAATTACATTTGTTCTACATATCTACATATGTTAATATAAAAATATATTTAAAAATTCAGAAACAAAATTATTTAAACAAGTAAAGATTCTGAAAGCATTGAATGAGATCCCATATTAATTTAACATATACAGTATTTACAGTAGTAACAACAAATTATATTTTATTATATGATATGATATGATTAATATCATATTTTTAAATATGATGGTTTCATTATAAAGCATGGTGATTATCTCTATGGTGGACAGCCAACTTAATATATGATATTTACCATCTGAATTTAACCATGTCATGGCAACAATTGGAAAAATCAGCTAGCTATTTATTATCATGTTAATTATTGTGCCTTTAGCTCCAACAGCAGGGGCGCTTTTTACCCCAAATACCATACTTTTACATATTCTTCCGTTATTGAAAAACTGTTGCTTTAATTACCTTAAACAAAACTGAAAATCATTAAAAAGTCCTTTGTCCCAAAATATATTCAATAATTTTAGCGATTCTCATTTGCTACTTAAATCTACAACATTTTTAAAAACATCAAATATTAGATCAAATGATCAACTTTGCGCTTCGTGCATCTTGAAAAGCAGATGTTTTGGAAAGTGCTACGCCAAGTTTTTGTGCCATCTAGTGGTTGAGAGGAAAATAAAATCAAAGGCGCCTTTTACCCAGTCCCCTTACATAAAAAGCACCATTTGTATTTATTTTACCCTTATGTATATGACTATTTTAATAATGTATTACAATATGTAATGTAAAAAAGTTTCCCCCCACATTACAGTATTAACTAATTTATGTAAAATATTTATGTAATGTAGATATGTAAAGTATTTTTCTTTTGATTTAAAATATGATCTAGGCATGTTCTGAACAGGTTTCATGTGATTCACCTTAAAATCTTTATATTAATAGACAAACACTTTTGTAAAGGCATGCTTTAGTTCAGAATCATGATTATCAGGCACAAATCAGATATTCAATGTGTCTTTATTCATATATTCCAACACAGTAGTGAAGAGGCACATAATTCAGGCAAAAATATTTCCATACAAAATAAACAAACAAACATCTCTTTTTTGCAGTGGAAAATTAAGAACATTAGTCTATTCAGGCACACAATTACAATCACACAATATTAAGGCAAATGCGAGTTCAATTGACAACATTAAAGAAAGTTCTCTAAATCTAAAGGTTAAAAAAACAAACAAAAAAAAAAGCACAGGACTCTTGACGCAAGCTTAAGAAAAGTTCAGAAGGCTCTTTGGCTTGTTGAGTCACAGTTCCCTGGAAAATGTTAGTGCAACAGGTGCCTTTCATCGCTCCAATATTGGCACAATTCCCACACACCTGGCCTACAGACTGGCCATGCAGCTCTCTACTGAAAGCTGCCTTTGTAAATCATCACAGCATAACTCAACCGAGGGCATTTTTTGGTCTTCAATGGCCAACAAAAAGAAATAGCTCAGCGCTCTACAATTAATAAATGATGAGCTACCCTCTCCACATCACCGTAATAAGGTTATCATGCTCTACACCTTCTTTGAAGGACAGCTCCAAATGGCATAAAACACAAATTTCATGAAGCTTTTAAAACCATATAAAATCAATTGTTCCTTCACACTAAGGATAGTAGATATAGCAGAGTTCATCATCTAAATATAATACTCCTGAGTCAGGATATGTGCAAATATGCCTAGCATGGCCCCAAACAGCGCTACAATAACAGAACAGAGGATGCTTTTCATGCTGCCTCCATGATTTCATCCACAACATCGGTTTCTCGATCTATCAGGTGGTTGGTGAGGTCAGGAGGTGCATGTGGGCCATGTGCATGGTCTTCAGGTGGCTGCGATTGCTTTTTCTTCCAGCAGCAAGCACAACGTAGACAGTCCTCGACGTTGTAGTGGAAAAGTCTGCGGCACGGATGGCAGAACTGATGGAAGATCAGCATGAAGAGTACAGCCAGGCTGTAGCACACGATAAGTTGCACCACCAGCAACGGCGTGCAAACGTATTCATAGAAGTCCGACTTGAAGTGGTACCACAAAACGATAAGGGTCACATTCTCCATGAAGCGCAGGGTGTAGTAGACAGCCAAGCTTCTCCAGCGGGGCTGTTTCTCCACCAGGTCGTGGTCAGCTAGGTCCAGCTGCACGGCGGACCAGCAGAAAATATTGATGCAGGCGTAGAGAAATGTGACCATGCAGAGCACCACAGTGGTGCCAAGTTTACTGAAGTTCTTCTCTATGTTCTCAGGCAGTGATGCCTTCCTGGCCCAGAACTCAACCCATGGCTGGAAAAAGAAGATGAACAGGTTGGTCAGTCCCACCAGGACCACCCAGACTGTTAAGGTTGTGCTGAAGAGCACCAAGGTGGTGATCCGCGTGGCGATCTCTAACCCTCGCCAGAGGATCATGCACAGGTAGGCAGTAGGTTTCATTCGCACTTTGTAGTCATCGTACTTGATCTGTATGGCCAGAACACTGCAAACTAAAGCTCCGTATACGATCGATATCATGGAAATGATCATCAGGGCAACTGTAAACACAAATATGATGAGCATTAGTGTAAAAATATAGAAAATACAAATATTATGGTAACACTTTACAATGATGTTACATTTGTTAACATTAGTTAACTACATTAGGTAACATGAACTAATAATAAAAATATGGTCACAATTCATTTTTAGGTGTCCTTGTTATAAGTGTGAATATACATTTATGTAGTGAGTAATATGGATTAACATTTAGAGTTAGTTGCATGTAATAATGGTTATTACTATAGTTAGTACATGTAAAGTATAACAAGAAATAAATACTTCTAAAGCATTTATTAATCTTAGATCATGTTAATTTAAACTTTTACCAATACATTATTAAAATCAAATGTTGTGTCTGTAAATATTATATAAGGGACCTCAGCTAACAATGAACAGTTGTACTTTTATTAACTAAAGATTATTAAATATTGTAACAAATGTAATTCTTATTGTTTGTTAAAAGGAATAGTTCACCCAATAATGAGAATTTACTCACCCTTAGGCCATATCATATGTAGATGAGTTTGTTTCTTCATTACAAGTTTTGGAGAAATTTTGCATTACATCATTTGCTCACTAATGGATCCTCTGCAGTGAATGGGTGCTATCAGAATGAGAGTCCAAACAGCTGATTAAAATGTAACTTAGGAAATACTGTGATGTTTTTATCAGCTCTTTAGACTCTTATTTTGACCCATTCACTCCAGAGGATCCATTGATGATAAAGTGATGTAAAATCTGTTCTGATGAACAAACAAACTCATCTACATCTTGGACGGTCTGAGGATAAGTACATTTTCATTTTTAGGTAAACTATTCCTTTCATGTTAGTTAATGCATCAACTGCCATTATCTAATGGGACCTTACTGTAAAGTGTTACCAATATTACATTTGGTATCTGGTAAAGAATTCAGACTTACGCCGTGTGGGAAGGACATATTTTTCCTGAATGGTGGCATAGAGCTGTAGTGTGAGCTGTGGAGAGGAGCCTAGGAAGGCCTGGATGACAGCTGTGCGTTTGAAGGCATTGCGGTGGACGGCTAGTTTGCGCTCCGAATGTCCGATCTCACATTCGAAGGCTGGGCCTAAGCCTCTGCCATGCTTTAGCTTGACCTTTCTTGAAATCGTAACATATGGTTCCTCCTTTTTTCCCGCCTGACAGTAAACAACAAGAGCTTCAATGCACCTGAAAGGAAAAAGGAATCAGGCAGATACTAAAAAACGGATTCTGTTGCTTACAATGGATTTTGAGGATATGGCAACTGATTTATAAACAAAACAAAAAAGTAATAAAACTTTGAATTCTAACATGATTGACCAATTTGAGCAAACAAAACAGACTTTCACTACTCATACAGTTAGTTTCCACAAGGTGGCAGCAAAATCTTAGAGATCAAACTATTTCAAACCAGTTTATCAGCTTGCAATTTGCTGAAATATGAGAAGTGTGCTGTCAGTGCTCATTCTGGGTGAAAACTTCACAACAGTGGTGTTTGCATTTCACTCTTAATTTGAATAAAGCATTGCCTTTAAACTGCAATCAAATTAAATTTACCACATGAGTGAACATGCTTAACATTATTACAATCACAGAAAACAAGTCATTTCAGCCCAACACTGATGTGAACTATAATATGCATCTATAAACAAGATTTTATAAAATTATGTACATGCCACCATTCAAAATTTGCAGTCAGTAAATTTATTTATTTTTTTTAATAAATTAATACTTGTATTCAGCAAGGATGCATAAAATTGATCAAAAGTCACAGTAAAGACATGAATATATTAAAAATATATTTCTATTTCAAATAAATGCTGCTCTTTTCATCTTTTTATTCATCAAACAATTTGTATAAAAAATGTCGAATGGTTTGCACAAAAACGTTAAGCAGCGCAATTATGACAATAAGACAATGATGATAAGAAAATTACAACTGGAGTAATAGCTGCTGAAATTTCAGCTTTGCCATCACAGGAATTAATTATATTTTTAAATATATTAAAATAGAAAACAGTTATTTTACATATTAATAATATTTCACATATTAATAATATTTCACAATAATACTGTTTTGCAGTATTGCAGCCTTGGTGAGCATAAAAGATTCCTGAATAGTTTACTGTATACAAATGCTTTGCTGAAGTCCCCAGTGGGCTGTGTTATGAAATCGTTTTATTTTACGCAACCCTTTATGCAATGCTTTTCTTTGTATAAATTCATTGAGTGTGACTCACTATATATGATCACAAAACATAACAGCAATATTCTTAAAGGGACAGTTCACCCAAAAATGACACGTCATCATTTTCTTTCTTCGGTGGAACATAAAAGAAGAAGTTCTCCATACAATAGAAGACAATTGCAACCACAATTGTTTGGTTACCAACATTTTTCAAAATATTATCTCTTGGGTTCCACATAAGAAAAAAAGTTGTACAGGTTTAGAATGACCCGAGGGTAAATAAAAGATCCCAGAGTTTTGATTTTTGGGTTAACAATCAATTTAAATGCAATTCACACTAACTGCATGATTATATTGTGTAAGTTTGTTATGTTTCTGTGTGGTTGGTTGGCAATAGGCACTCCTACTCAATTGCTGCATGTAAAGCATCAGATGACAGATCACGTGAGTTTCTCTGCTCACACTGTCCCTTCACCAAATGACTCTGTCACTCATGTCGCCTCGAATCGAACCCGAGCTTTAACTCTAAATGAACATAAATGACTTCCACTCATTTTATCACAGCGAATGTCATTGTGAACACCTCTTTAGCTGTAAAATGAAAAGGATGCTCTGAGCAAGAATGTTAACACTTATCTGCACAGCATGCAGAAGAGGCTGTTCCAGTCTGCACGAGTGGCCATGTTTATTCAAAAGCATGTAAATTAAGTCTACAACCCAAACACTAATATAAAATGTTTGATTGTCAGTGTTTGTTTAACATGATACTATTTTGTGAGCTTATACATTTGTATAAGAAACACAGAAAAAATATCAAATCCATTCAAAGCACCTAGAAATATTATATATATAAAAAATAAAGCTATTTAAGGCTTGTTACACTTTGGCATAATCTGATGCACAACATTATGGCATCTACAAAGTGTGGGTCACTTATAATCTAATAAAGTGAAAGCTGTCTGCCATTTTAGAACTCTTGGCCTGTGCTGCACAAAGAAACCAGAGCCTGTTATAAGGCTATTATTCAGAGCTTGGTAAAATGATTACTAAAGACAGTATTTGGTTTCTGCACAGCAACTACAGGCCCTGTTTTTATATAAGGAGATGATGAAGGTGGCTATTTTGTTCTTGATACTTAATACTTGCCAATGGTGAATGCTTTTTTCTATCCGAAGGATACAGTGGGATTACTTTATCAGGATTCAACATACAACTTTTGTGTTTTCAGCCCAAATTTGGTAAACCACAAAACCCTAACAAATGTGACAAACCCATGTAGAACTGTATGCCAAATACCAACAGGAACAAATATTCACATAAATCCACAGTCACTTCAAAAAGAATCACCCTTCAATAGCTCTTCTCCCAAGAAATACAATGAGATGATTGCTGTATAAACAGGAAGATCTGAGTTTAGTAAGATAAGACATTTCCTCTTCAAGAGAATGATTTTATGACACTGTGTCAGATATTTATAGAGGTGACCCAGACCCTCATATTTTCTTACAGCCTACTGACTGCTTACTGACCTCAGAACAGTACACCAAAGAAGGACTTAGTCCACAACTTGGACCTGCACAATGCATTCCTCTTTCGTTTTTCTTTTTCTTGTTCAGACTTGACAATACGCAGCAAAACAGATGTGCCATGTTGTATGTGTACAGTCAATCATAGATCAGTATTTTATAGAAATCAACTTAAAACAAAAACTTCTTGCAGATCTGAAGACTTAATGTGAATCCACAAGCTATTTGTTTGGTAGGAAATCATAAGCAAATGCATTTTTAATATAAGCAGCTTAGCATTTTGGCATAAGACAATTGTAAATATAATTTTTAATTACATAAAAAGCAAGTGTAGTGCACTGCTAAGAGTATAAATCTGTACACCAGTTGTAAGACTTGACATTGATTTCTGCTGTACAGTCAACAGCCTCTGAAGATATTTATGACCACGACCTAGATATTAACTGTCCTTGTGTTACCTGCCACATATTCCCAGATAGCAGTATTGTTTAAACAGAGTACAATAACAGACGGTAGACAGAAAAAATTATGGTAGTTTTGTTTATGTGTGGCAACACACACCCTTAGATTTCAATTCCAACCAATAAGGTTCAATCGCACTGCAAACTTTTGGTTTTACTCTCGAAACACCTCCTAGACTCCACCATAATAACACGGAAAACATGTCAAGGTTTGCTCAACAAGACTGAACACATTTTGAAATTTGTAACATGGATGCCAGAAGCAAGGGGAGTACTGTATCTAAAATATTTTTGGGAGACACCCAACATTTTAAGTAGGGGTGCGCCGATCCGATACTCAAGATCGGTATCGCTCCGATACTGGCATTTTCTGCTGGATCGGGGATATCGGTCAGACGAGACCAATCCAAATCCTTTAGGCTATTGTGCGTATACTATTCGGTGTTATTGTTAAGCCTCACGAAAGGGACAAAATCATTATAAAGCACCACAAAGTTTCCTTGCACTTTATTTCAGGTGTTCTGAGACGAAGTGTGAAGTACAGATGAGTATTTAAGTCGTTAAATACAAGTTCACGTAAACTCTTCTCTCCGCTGCGGCTGTCAGTCATCCTCCATTCAGTATTCAATCTGCGCGTCGCGTTCGGTTACGACAGTCAAGACGATTAAACTCTCTCCAAGATGATTCACTGTTCCTATTATTATACTTGATCTGTAGATAAAGATCAGTGGTTTTGTATAAAAGGACTTTATCTTGCTGGAGTTTAGTGCTGTTTCGAAAGCATGCTAACGTTACTTTCTACCGGGTGTCTTGTTAGATCATGGAGTAGAGAGCACTATGAATTGTTCTTCATGCGCACAGTAACTGAAATTTAAAACGGTTAAAAGAAAAGGCTCAATAGACTATCGCACAGATATAATACACTACACATCAAAATCATCTTCCCTTTTTTGTGCTTTGAACTTTTCTTTGCTGCGCGCTGTGACTCTGTTGCTTCAAGCACATAATTCTGCGCACGGGATGCGCATAAGCGCTTTGTGTCGCTCCATATAGGAGCCTTTCATCATGTTATAATACTTTTGCGCAATGAAAGATTATTAATAGCTTTTCTTGTTGTCTTATCTATCATATGTTGCTGCCTCATTACTGTGCTATACATTTAAAAGAAATGTCTTTTAATTTTATTGTATATTAATTAATATAAATATATTAGGCTACTTGTTTTTCATGAATGTATTTTACAACAATACAAAGAGCAATGTTTAACATTTTACCAAATTTAGCCCTACACTTATTCACTTTTATTTGTTCCCCACCAAATAATGTTTTTTTCCCCACTAAATATTTAGATTTTATAAAATTATTGTGCACTCATGATTTTTTCTAGAATAACTTTTGCTACTGAATTATCCACTAGTTTATAGTAGTATTTTTATCATAGATTATGATTATATATTTATTCATTTGTTGTTTTTCTTTTTACAATGAAGTTGTCTATATGTGGTAGATTGTGTTTATCACACAAAAGAGTGATGATCAGGTCACACATTGAGGTATAGTAATTCTACACTGATTTAAAAAAATAAACTGCGCTGTATCGGATCGGTATCGGCAGATACTCAGAATTTCTGGTATCAGATCGGGATCGGTTCTAAAAAAGTGGTATCGAGCCAGCCCTAATTTTAAGTAGTGGTTTGAACTCTGAGCATTCTTAATAACACTGACTTGTGTAATTTCATAATATACTGTAAGAGGATATCTAAGTAAAGTTCCAGGAGTTGTAGTTTTGTTCTGTGCTGTTACTTGAACTATTACTAAGCCTGCCTGGCATTTGGGAAGTGGAAACTTCTGGGGGAAAGATCCTCACTACTTAAAAACTGAACAGTTGAAACTGCCATTTACCAGTCAAAAATGTGAATACATCAACTCATTCTTGATCATTACTTAAGTGTTGTGATTTTTCCACATTTTAGGATAATAGTAAAGTCATCAAATGATGAAATAATACAAATGGGTGGAAATTAAGTGCCCTTTTTTGAGTGGTACTATATACTGTAAATACACAGCCAAAAGTTATATATGTATAACTTAATGAAGACTTGATGTGAATCCACAAGCTATTTGTATGTATATTAAAATGTAATAGAAAGAATAGAAAGTTTAAAATATAAATGTTTTAACTGTCACTTTTTATCAAATTAAGGCATCCTTGCAGAAGAAACGTGTATATAGATATACACATATGAGGTCCAAAATACTGTTCCTACTGTATATACATACAAAATAAAAAATACTTATCGGAAGGCCAAATAATGGTTTGATGTGTTTATACGTTGCGGTTTAAATTTGTGCAATTTCATTAGTTATCTTGTATTTCATAACCATTTAAAGTTTAACTATAGTTGAAAGCTTATACTGCTATTTAATGTCAGTTTCTATTGTGACATTTTACCTCATATACTGTGATAACATGACTCACAACACACTGCCACAAAACGTCAATGTGTGTTCAGTAAACTCTCTTTTATTCTTGGGCAATAATTGTGGAAATGCTCAACTTTTTTGTATCCCAGAGTGAAACTAACCTACCATGATTAACATTCACACCTGTGTATTAACATGCTGAAGTATGTTGGCCCGTATGTGTTTGTCAATATTGTATCAAGTGTCTTCTCACTCAAGCTCATACCTTATAATAGGCCCCATCTGAAGCAGATGCATGAAGAGCACAAAGGGTCGGTCTCTCCCCAAGTCCCGGTGTACGAACGTCAGCGTGAGCTGGGTCAGAACCGACGGAACCAGCATGAATGTAATAGTTAGTCCCGTCCACACAACGTCGTCAGACTTATGGTACGTGCTGCTGAGCACCGAGGCACATATGAACTCCGCGCAGTACAGGACGGTCGCCCACAGCACGCTGAAGGGTGGATGAACTTTACAGTGGTTGATCACCATCATGACGCCGTTCTCACTCGGGTTCGCGGCGGACTGCTGCGCCACCACCTCCGTGATGTCATGCTCTTTCGGCTTGTTGTTTTCCATCTTCCACTTCTCGTGCGCTTTATATGGCTCGATCCGAGCAGCATTCATGCCATTGTTCAGGAAACTTCATCGTCGGTGATTTGGATCTCAAATTAACCGTCTGCGTGCTCCATATGTGAAATCGACTCTGCACAATGCCACATATGCAGTTCTGTGAAAGAAAGTAACCGAAGTATATAGTATGAAGTGATCTTCTGTTGTTTTAAAACATGCTACGTACCCATCTAGACATTACGATGCCGCCAACTTCGATTTATTAACCTTTCAGTTAATTTCCATTTCGCAGAGAGACTTTCAACGGACTTGTCTCGGATCAGAAAGCCAGGTGTGTCCTGACCATAGACTGTAAAAAAAAAAAACAGGTCCTGACATGCAGTGACTGAAAGCCTGCACTGTCTCTGGCTGCTGGAATCCCCCGGGTCCTAGTGCACTCCGGTTGTAGTTAACCAAGTTGGTTGTGTCTTGGCATTGCATATTGCAGGCACTTAATAGGTCTTCTTCTTCCGTTTTTTGGCGTGTTACATCCTGTGTGCATATCGCCACCTACTTTTGTTGTTATGCAGTCATGGTTTATTTATTATCAATTTATTCCTTGTTTTTCTTTTCCTGTTCTTACACACGTATATACACAAATATTCCTACTTATTACAGCATTTTAGTCCATTCACCTCTGTACATTTGTCATATTCGTGTTCTCCTCCACATTTTACACATCTTACTTTCCCCCTACACACTGCAGCCACATGTCCAATTCGTTGACATTTAAAACATCTTAATGGCATTGGTACATACACTCTTACTGGATAACTAATATATCCCATTTGTACCTTTTCAGGCATTTTCCCTTCAAATGTCAGCAAGATATTCATACTTTCCTGTCGTTGTCCTTCCTTGTTTTTATACAGTCTTCTCACATTAACAATTTTCCCTCCTTTTATATTTTCATGAATTTCATCAGTGGTTATATATGTTGGAATTCCATATATTACCCCCTTTTCAACCTTAGCTACTCCAATCTCTTTGGATGTAATCTTTTCCCCATTCATTTCTTTCATCTTTAGTAGTTTGTTTTTTTGTCCAACATCTTTCACTATTATCAGAACTCTCCCTTGTCCTAAACATTTAGCCAAAACAACTGTTCCAATGATTTTATCGATCGCTTTGGATAGTCCTATTGGATGCAAATGCTTTCCTGAACTCTTTTCAAATGTCAACATAACTTTGAAACCATTCTCCTCAGTATTTTGTACAATTTGTTCTCTTGGATTTTCCTGATTTGCTTTGTTCTTTTTTTTAATTGTATCTTGTGTAGTTACCACCATATCCCCACTATCTTCTTGGTCCTTAGAAGATTTCTTACGTTTTGAGTTTTTCTTTCTTGAGTATACCTCCGTAAATCCTGACCTGTCCTCCATTATCGATTCTTCAGAATCTTCATCCATGACTGCACAACAGCAAACTTTTGTTCTCTGCTCTACCTGTCAGAACTTTTCCCCTTCTGCCGACGCAGTTGTTCCTAGGCGCTTTTCTGAACTTCACTGTTTATTTTAATCCGTACTTGAATACTGTAAAACCAGCGATGTCCAACCGGACCAGTGGTTTCTGCCCAGCGCGCCCAGGTCGTACACTTAATAGGTCTATGTTCTGTATCTTCTTTTCACTGCAGTTGAATAAGAGGGCAAACTTATGGCAGCAATTACAGTATCAAGTGGGTCAAGTGTTCAGATGGCAGTATCCTTGAGGCTTTAAAGGGATAGTTCACCTTCAGTTGCTCGTTCCCACTGGCTTGCATATTCCATACTATATCTTTAATATTAGCATTTCTTTTTTTGGTTGTCTATTTATTCACATGAAATGCAAGGGTAGGGACAGTAGAGAGGCTTAAAAACATACTGCTTAGAGATTTATGGACAAATATCTTATAAAAAAGAATAATGCAGGAGTACAAATATAGCCAGCTGTTACTTACCAGTACTTAATAAATATATAAATATATGTATATGTGCTGAAAGTGAAATTCATTTGCTTAGAAACATTACCTGAATCACACCAGCGTCAGAAATGTATTTTTTTTTAATTAAGTGCAAAATTTGCCCTCTCAAAATGATTTTCAAGCATATTATTACCTATATAAGGGCATTTTTTAACCTTTATAAGGGCATATTTTCATTCTAACCTCATAAACACACTTAAATATGTAATTTATAATATATAGTATTTTGCTTGTCTTGCAGATCTTAATGAATTTTCTTATGAACAGCAGAGCAAAAATGATCATCAGCACAACACGATCTGATGCTTTTCAAAAATTTAAGTATTGTTTTTTTTTTCATATAACCAATTATACTTTCATACAAGTAATCTAGACACTCCTTTTCTGTAATATTCTTTAATAATATTAATCATGCTAATACAAGATAAACGGTTCTTGAAACAACAAATGTTTAAAGCCTGAATTCCTTGATTTCTGCTCAAACCGCAATGCAAATAATGATTGCTTTTGTATGTTCAGTTGTTCATGAGAAAATGGCTTTAGCTTGCCATCTGTCCAGTTGTACATATTACATTTGTATAGTCAAGGACATATTACTTACCAGGCCAATGGGTCTCTGACCGCAGGGGCCTTGAATTGAGTACCACTATGTCCTGACACCCAGAATCAAACTACTGCAGGTGTAAAATGATACACAGACAGACTAACACCGCTTGAATTTGTAGCAGTGAACATTAGCAAAATAAGGGGTGGGTCACTGTTTTTTTTTCTAGGCTTGATTGTGTTTATGGGGTGCAGTCTAACATGTGTTAATGCTTCGTTTAAAAAAAAAAAACACATTATTTTTCACATAATTTACCTTTATTCCACACCGCTCTGTCCCTTTTCTGAGTAACGGGCTGATCATTTCCTGCTTTTATGAAGCCCCGCCCTCAGAAATAGGCGATGGGCTCTGATTGGTTAGCTAGCCCAGTGTGTTGTGATTGGCTCAACCGCCTCTAGTGCGTGTCTAAATGTCCCGCCCCTCACCTCAGCAGCATGTATTGTATTGTATTGTAAACAACAGCGTCATTAATAATATCGCTTATCAGTTTGAGCCGGATTTAGAAGCAGAGGATATTATTGAAGAGGATCGTGCTGAGAGAGAGATGCAGAGCGTGTGCAGAGCAGGAGGACGCGAGGAACAGTATTAAAGGGGTGGTTGATGTTACAAACCCGGGAAGTAACTTGTTGTAGTCCCTACCAGCCATTTTTGTAGGCATTAGACTGCCAGATTTTGAAAAGACGATATGTGCGCGACAGTCGTCCGCGAGGGGCTGTTGCACTATTTTGTGTTTATTTTATTATTAAAGTTTTGTTCAAATGTTCGCCGGTTCCCGCCTCCTTCCCGTGACTACGAACTACACAGATATTGTTTATGCTCATACAGCAACATTACACACTAACTAACGTTAAAAAAGTGAAATCGCAATCAACCACCCTTTTAAATAAATGTAGAAATTATAAATATTATCTCCTTTTAGAGCTTTGATGTTTTATATAGTCACGTTACATTGGTGTTGCTTTTAAAATACATTACACATGTGGTGGTTCTCACAATTGCAACTCTCTTGTACTTGTACCTCAATTTAGAAATTCAAGAGAGAGCCTGGTGCCCCAGGGGCCTCACATGGTCATAAACCACCCTTGTAAATACTCCCATTGCAAACAGCCATTGCCTATGGCTGCCACATGGTAAAAAACTAACAATGGCTATTTGAAAGCACCTGCATCCAAGAATGTTTATTGCTTTTTTAAATCTAATTATCACTATATAGATTTAGCATTTCAGTTGAATATCTTTAGTACATGAGGAGTGGCACACAGTAGTGCTGTTGCTGTTGTTCCGCTTTCCCACCCCCACAGATTCATCCTCAACTGAACTAGCAATGATCAGTAAACAAATGCATTTGGCCTGCTCTGACTCAGGTCCACAGTCGTCAAACTCACAAATGCCCAGTCAATCATAGGATAATGCAGCGATTAGTAAAACTCATGAGCTTGTGGAATTCTTGGATCTTAGATAATGTGGTATATGCAGTTGTCCAGCTTGTGATTAATGGAATCTAGTGTATTAAATGAGCCGCTGTAAGGACAGGCAACATGACCACTGAGCTGTTTCCATTTGTGTCATGGCCAGCTGACAAGGGGTTGTATCTGCGTTCAAGGCTCCACATGAGTTTAGTCAGCAGATGAAGTAAGCACCTGCCAGTAATGACTTAATCAGATCAGACTAGAGAGGAGTAAAGAGGATGTTGCTTTTGTTTTGTTTCGGGCAGTTGCCTCACATCCGGTTTTAAGTGGTAGAAACTAGCTTCAGTAAATTGATCTTTCAGAGAATAACTCGAATTGATAGATGTGGACGCATGCCTAAAGTGTTTTTTTTATTCTTAACAATACACTGGAAAAAGGAATGATCAAAGTTATATATAAAAACTAAGATTATTGGAGTATGAGAAAATACTATTTCAGTCTTTCTACTTTCAAAATGCATGTGTTACTTGCCGTTTCTTTGCAATTATTTGTGAAACTTGCAAGCAATTTCTGAGTGAAAACTGTTTCACCACCAAATATGTTTCAAGTGTAGATCCTGAAATGACTAAACAGAAAAATAAATGTCTTGAATTGGACCCCTGGTGGTCAAAATTATATCATACACCTCAGGAAACTCCATACTGCAGCTTATCAGACCCTCCCAGTGACTCTTATCAGAAGTAAACACTATGTTCTCAGCTGTAATTCTAAAATTCTTGGAAAATGAAAAGCAGCTGATAAAACAGGAAGTGATTAGAGCAGATAATCATTCCTAACGCCTATGTCACATATTTGTTTATTCAAATTTAGCTGATTTAGATAAAGGTTGAGATTCAGCGCAGTTTGTGTATTGTGCTCGGAACAACCTTTGATTTGGAATCTTGTGACAGTGACAGATATAGATGCAGACTTTGATGTGGGTTGAGACTGAAACTACATGTTGTTATCATAATTACAGTCTTCCTGACATGAATTAAGGGCACAAAGATAGACATGGTAAGGTCACTGAAGTTTCATCTGAAATTGATTGTGGTATACTGTGATGCTGTTAGACTTCCTGTAAAATGTATCACTGATGATATACAATGGCTCCAAAAAATTGGCCACACTTAAAAATTAATGAATGCCATTGAATTAACAAAATATCAAACCAAGTGCCATTTATTTTAAAGACATTTTTTAAAACAATACTATTCAAAATTGAGACAAAAAGTATTTAGATGATAATTGTTAATGTGATGAACTTGCTATGAACTCTCTTGGCTTCATACATCGACTAAAAATGACAATGAAATTTCATATAAAAAAATTCAGGCTAAAAGCCGTTCACACGAAGAACGAAAACTATGCACATGACTATTTATATTTATATTATTCACATTATTTATATTTATATTAAAGAGGTTTTGTTGTCTTTACAAGCTTAAGTTCTTTAAAGGTGGATTTTGATTGGCTGTCTCGTTATCATTATTGCTGTGATGTGGAATTAGAATGAGTTAAAACTTTATAGTTATCATTATCATTATAGTTACCATCCTTGGTTTGAACAGGCCTTTCTAGTTTTCTGTAATAATGTCAGCATGAAATGAAAGTTAGGAATGTCTTTTTTCCCTATTGTGATGTATATCTGAGTGAAACGGCTTCTCAAACAAGAAAAAAAACGTAGGGTGGGAAATTCCCCCACTGGGAATCCATCAGGATTTAATTGGATCGTTGTTGTCTGCTAATTGCTGTGACCTCATATGAGTGACAGGTTGGTGGACAGGACAGGATGGATTACTGGCCAGTTCTTACGCCGTTGATGCACACGTCATCAGAGAATAGATGTTGTTTCAAGGGGAAGGGGAAGTTAATGTTTTTGATGAAAGATTAAGAGGGGACATGAATGAAAAAATAGTGATGTGCACGGATAAATAATTTACAATAGCCTACTGCAGTATTCCATAAAAAATAAGACTTGTCCATTTTAATCTAATGTTGATTTTAACTCTGGTTAAGCAGCAGCAATAGTCTTCAGAAGGTGGAGATTTTAGAAGCACGTACAAGTGAGCCTGCGTCCCTTGGATTATTTATCTGCCAGTGGTGTGTAAATGTCATCACGCTATGATGCTCCACAATAATGTGTATTAGACTGAGTAGTAGATAAAATATTTCTCATTTACCTCAAAGCAGATGTCTATGGACTTTTCATATAACTCATATAGCTAAAATTCTAAATATTTGTGAGGATGTTTACGTATATTTGGCCTATAATAACCTGGCAGATGTCTACATTTAGCCCAGATAAAACCATTCAGAATGGCAGCTGTCACCTGTCTCCCATATGATTGGTTATAAGGATTTGATGGTGTTCCTTCTAAGCTCCTCCCACATGAGGTGACAGGATTAGAGGAATAAGTAGAGCCTGATTAGTTTTTAGCAGACTTGTGCAAAATGTCTCTGGAGAGACGAACAAAAACGCATGGAGTCTGACATACTACTGTGAGTAATGTATGATAGTTTTATTTATTTTTTCACTGACTATTCTCTATATATATGATTGCTGTATTATCTGCTCTGCATATGTCTGTATACTCATTAATGTTGTTTATGATCACATGTGATCGTGCAGAGGACTACACTGAATATTATAGTGGTCTCCAAACACTCTGAAACTTTTCAGAGTTTTTGGTCCTATAATCAGTTTACAGTCTGTATTATAATCCACACTAGCATGTTGATGCCCTGTATCTATAGTCAAATATGCAGTTTAGAACTGACATTTGTAGCATCCTTAATTATAGGTATCAGTCGGAAAGTTTTATTATGTAGAAAAAATGTTTACACTTATTTTACATTTCCAAATATAGAGAGTAATTGATCGGTGGGCTACAGCAGCACATGCTGCTTGGGTAAAGGGGTCAAGTGTTCAGAAGGAGAACAGCGTAATTGACTCAGACTACTCTTTAAAGGCTTATGGGACTGAACAGATGTACATTGATGGACCAAGCACAGAGATCGCAAATCTTCCTACATCTCAGGCACCTGTAAATGTAATTAGACTACTGTGTGACTACATCTGAGGACAGGCAGCTGCTATCTGAATATGACCTGGTTATTTTGCCATGAAACAGCTTATTCTGCTAGTTGGCTCAAAAACAAAGCCTAATCAGCTCTTTTGCAGTGTTTTGATCTTTTAAAGCCATGAATTTATAAAGGCCAAATGCTGAAAAATGTTGGCTTATGCTGATTCTTAAGTATGAAAAGAAGACTAGAGGTTTTGTTATTTAGCTTTGTTGTAAAATGAAGTGTGTTATAACCTTAAATAAAAAAACTGATCCTATATTTTACCATGCTGTTAATTTTCAAGCATTCCAGGTATTACGGGGTAGGTGTGGGTGTCAGAAATTCATGTAACTAATGAATCCCTAATTCTTAAGGTTAATGCCTGTCGAGACACAACAGCTGAGGTTTACATGTATTCTGAGGCCATGAGTACAAATGTGACATAAGGGTCCATTTTTTGAAATTGGGATTTATACATCATCTAAAAGCTGAATAAATAAGCTTTCCATTGATGTATGGTTTGTTAGGGTATGACAATATGTATCTTTGGCCGAGATACAACTATTTGAAAATCTGGAATCGGAGTGTGCAAAAAAATCAAAATATTCAGAAAATCGCCTTTAAAGTTGTCCAAATGAAGTTCTTAGCAATGCATATTACTAATCAGATATATTTACAGTAGGAAATTTACCAAATATCTTCATGGAACATTTCATGGATCTTTTACTTAATATCCTAATGATTTTTGGCATAAAAGAAAAATCGATAATTTTGACCCATACAATGTTTTTTTGGCTATTGCTACAAATATACCCCAGCGACTTAAGACTGGTTTTGTGGTCCAGGTTCTCAAATGATCGAGCATCCCTGTTATCTGCTCTCAGGTACGAGTTAAGGAGACAATGGTTCTCTCCCTGGTGTTCTCCTCCTCAGGTCAACATGTTCAACCTCATGAGCAATTGCTGCAGCTGGGTCTCCAAACTCCAGCAACCACTGAGGTACCTGTCAGCCTAGCAAATCCTATACAATTCTATATTATTTTGTTGTTGTTGTTGTTGTTGCTGATCAGAAGAGGTCAGCCTATTATCAACAAATGCCACATATTAAATTATTATTTCCACTGAAGTAACCTTGTTTTAACATCTTCTAGGAAGATCACTGTTCTAGTGGTTGGCTTGGACAAAGCTGGAAAAACATATTGTGTCAGAGGGATGTTAAGAGGTAATTTAGGTACATTTAATAAATGTATAAGTATATAAGTGAGAGATCTGCTAAACTGACATCAATTTGTTGAGTGTTAATGTTATGTAACTTTGTTCAGTGCCCCCTGGAGATGTAGGTCCCACTCACGTATGTGTCTGCACTGAATTAAGGGTGGAGAACTATTTGGTTAACTTACTGGATATGGGAGGGGCTCCTGAGGTTCGGGGGTCCTGGAGAGAGCATTACGGTGAAGCTCACGGCATCATCTTTGTGGTGGATTCCAGTGATAGACAACGAATGAAAGAGGTCAGAGAAGCTCTGGTGAACTTACTGAAGCATCCAAGAGTAGCAGGAAAACCTCTTCTTGTGTAAGAAACTTCTATAATTATTAAATCATCTTTTTGAAGAAAATATATCAGGTTATTATAAATCATATAATATTTTTAAAATACTTTTCTTTAACAATGCTCCAAGCTATCCAGTTTTTAAAATCAATATAAAATTCAGTATTATCAAGGTACAAATAGCAGTACTAAACCATGTGTCTAATAGGTGACTTTTAGAATTTTGCCTGCAATCCAGCTTATTTTGGCCACCTCTATATCTCATAACAGGCTGGCAAATAAACAGGACAAAATGAATTCTCTTCTGGGAAATGAACTCATTGAAATTCTCTCCCTAGAGAGGCTGGTCAACCAGAGCCGTTCCCTTTGCCACATTGTGAGTACTGTGAAACAATAAACATTCTGACATATTCAAAACGTATGATTAACCTCCAGGACATAGTAAGGGAACTGACGATATGTCATGTTAAAGTTTATGGCAACATTCTGACTGGTTACCAGTAGTTTTATTATAGTGCATTTTGAGCGGTTTGTTCTTAATCTACAGGAGCCATGTTCTGCCTCAATGGACCTGCGTCGCTGGTCAGACAGAAAGACCCTGCGAGGTCTCAGATGGCTACTGCGAGCTGTGTGCCTGGACTACCCTGACCTCTGTGCCCGTGTGATGAGAGATGGGAGGCGACCATTGGGGCCAGAAGAAAAAGAAAGGAGAGGAAAAACGGAGAAGAACCGGAACAAATCTAAAGAGGAAAAGTAAGAGCTGCGTTTGTATAAGATAATATGTATTTACACTGCCATTCAAAAGTTTGGGATCGGTAAGATTTTTAAAGGGGTCATATGATGTGATTTCAAGTTTTCCTTTCTCTTTGGAGTGTTACAAGCTGTTCGTGAATAGATAAGATCCCTAAAGTTGCAAAGACTAAAGTCTCAAACCCAAAGAGATATTCTTAATAAAAGTTAAGACTCGTCCACACCTACCTAAAACTCCTCGTTTAAACACGCCCCCACATGTCTACATCACTATG
>NW_015660051.1:1204413-1228223 GCF_001515625.1 Sinocyclocheilus rhinocerous | reverse complement strand
ATGGTTTTATGTTTACGTGGCGCGATGCAACGCAACGCGTAAAAAGACAGTATAAGTCATTATAATCCGTAATTATGTCCCCACTGGATGCAACAAATGCCTCGTTTGTAATGGGTTTTATTGTTTTTGTCTCGTCGCACCGGGAAACGGCATCACAGTATGGTAAGAGGCGTAACATTTCCGTCAAACGCTTGAGGCATTCGACCAATCACAACGCACTGGATAGCTGGCCAATCAGAGCACACCTCGCTTTTCAGAACGATGAGAAAATTGTAATATTATGAAATATTATTGCACTTTAATATAACTGTTTCTATTTTAATATATATTTAAAATGTAATTCTTGTGATGGCCAAGCTGAATTTTTAGCAGCCATTACTTTATAACAGTTTTTAGTGTCACATGATCCGTCAGAATTCATTCTGATATGCTGATTTGGTGTTCAAGAAACATTTCTTATTTTTTATCAATGTTGAAAACAGTTGTACTGCTTTTTACATTTTATATAAACTATTATAATTTTTTTCAGGATTCTTTGATAAATAGAAAGCTCAAAATAAGATTTTTTTTTTGTAAAAAAAAAAAAAGCTAAAGTCTTTACTATCACTTTTTTTTATTATTAATTCTTTCTGAATAAGAAAAAATTCTAACTGACCCAAACTTTTGAACATTTGCATGCATCTTATCTAATTTGTGTACATTTAAGATAATAAGATGTATGCAACTCATCTTGTCTTGCAGAACACGTACAAGCAAAACAGACATCCGTCAAGAACAGCACAATGAAACTGTGAGGAAAAATGGGACTCTTCATCCAATCAAAAATATTCTAAATAAGGTTAAATATCTTTATCATGTGTTTTTTTTTTATTTATTTTTTTTACTAATCTGTACTGTTGTTTAATTTACTTCACTTATTGATTTACCCTTGGCATTTGTAGGAGAACTCTTTAAAAAAGAAAATAAGCAAGAAGAAGAAGAAGGTGAAGGTTAAAATTAAGAAGGAGAGTCCAAGCAGAGGAGTAAATGAAGAAGAGGTGGAGGAGACAGAAGGAAATGAAGCAGAACAGGACCACAGCAGCCAGAAAGATAAAGCCAGCAGTGTATTACTGACTCCCAAACGAAGGAAAATGAAACGCAAAGCCAAAGTAAAAGAGGAGAACTCGGGTCTACCAGAGTCCCCCAACAGCGAGGTCTCCAAACCCTCTAGAGGTATTGAAACTTAAGTGTCATTAAAACTATGAAATACCATATTCTATTTCATTTCATGCTTTTAACCTATTTATTCACAGGAAATGAGGAAATAAAGAGAAAAAAGAAGACGGTTAAAGTAAAACGAAAGAACAAGATAAACACGGAGGAAGTTCCAGCAGCTTATGCACAGCCTGTTGATCTTTCAACTACTTTTGGTGAGTATCAGTGACCTCTAAAACACTATTCGTTTTGATCATGGCTGCTCTTGGGGTAAATTTAGGCCTTGTGGGAGAAATTGTATATACTTATTGGCAGTAATTGTTCTACATTGATATTAAAACAATAAAACAAACCAAAGCATTTGCTCAACGCAGACATGCAACTTCAGGGATCTTATCTATGCACAATCAGCTTGTAACACTCCAAAGAGAAAGGAAAACTTGAAATCGCATCATATGACCCCTTTAAATGGTAATTACATTACCATAAAACGTTCTCAAGCTTACTGAAGGCAAGTAAACAGTCTATAGTAGGGTGACCATACGTGCCATTTTCCCAGGACGCGACCTGGCCAGGATTTCTATATTGCCTAAAATATCTAGGGTTTGGCTTTGTTTGCATGTGCAGACCGATCGGTGTATGACATCGGTTCCTTGTGTTTTCGAAACGCTGTCGAGGTACTTTGAATCAAAGCAATATAGAAATCCTGGCCAGGACGCGTCCTGGGAAAATGGCACGTATAGTCACCCTAAAATAGTTGTCAAACAGAATTCCTTTGTTGACACTGGGTTTTGGGACTACAGACAACAGTAAAAACCGAACAAAACATGCTGTTTCTGAACATCCTGCGGTCTCTTTGCACGTTTGCTGACGCCCCCTAGTGTTGCACTGCAGTTGGGTACTATTGGCTTTATGACTATGACATTGATCAACCGCAGCTCCCTCTCATGGTGCTTCCTAGTACTGAAGCGGAATGACATGCAGCCATATTTGACTGTATTCATCAAGCCCTTCCCCCCTTCAGCATCTTCAGCAGGACAGTGAAGAAAGCTGGAGCGGGACAACGGATGCCAATCGAAAGGAGACTTTACCGAAGATGGCCTCGCCAAGAACAATAACCATTGTCGCCCTTTCCTTTGCACTGGGTCTGTTCTTCGTGTTCATGGGTACAATAAAACTCACACCAAGGTTGAGCAGAGATGCATATAGTGAAATGGTAAGTGATCGTCGCTAAGCAGCATCCATAATACGCAAATGCTTTGTTTTAGGAGGGGGTGCGAAAGTAACGGGCTGTTTTTGCATTTTCTATAAATTGTCCGCTAGGGCTGTTGGTGACTGCTTGTGTAATATAATTTGCATTCTTCGTATTGGCTGTGGAGGTGAATATAAGTTAAGGTCCATTTAATTCCATTTATAATCTAAGATATAAGAACGACGTAATTAGATTCCTGATTATGAGTCGAATTATTATTTTGTGATATCGTTCTAAAACAATCCTTTTGAAGCAGCTCCTGATAAAGCAATGGCGCCGCTTTCCAGCAAATTCTATCTTCCATCTGCAGGCGCAGCAGCAACTGTGCTGATGTCAGAGACATCATTATATATATATATAATAAATTACAGTACAGTTCAGTGCAATACAGTTGGGTCAATATGAGCATTAAAATAATACAAAAAAACATTAAAAGTAGCATTAAATTAATACCAAAAAAAGCATAAAAATAGCATTAAAATAATAATAAAAAAACTCATATCAAACATTTGCACCCATTGCATCTATCTATCTATCTATCTAGCTGTCTGTCTGTCTGTCTGTCTACTGTATCATTTCATCAGTTATTTTTGCAGTGCACATAATACATTTTTATATGTGTTCTTATTTGTGTTCATGTTAATTATTCTTGACAAAATTATAAATTTCATGTTTACGTTCCCTTTCCAGAAAAGAGCGTACAAGAGTTATGCAAAGGCCCTTCCAGCATTGAAAAAAATGGGCATTTCTTCTGTACTTCTACGCAAGATTATTGGTACTCTTGAGGTGGGATGTGGAATTGTTCTGACCCTTGTGCCAGGGAGACCAAAAGACGTGGCCAACTTTATTCTGCTGCTGGTCATGCTAGCGGTGCTTTTCTTCCACCAGCTAGTTGGAGATCCTCTAAAACGCTATGCCCATGCCCTGGTATTTGGTATTTTGCTGACGTGTCGGCTGCTCATTGCTCGTCAGGGTGAGGACCGGCCTGAGAGGGAGGAGAGACGAGAAGAGCAGATCACCGCCCAGGAAAAGAACAAAGTCAAAGTTTCTTAGCTCCACAGTTTCACAAAGAGCGCCTGGCACCAGATCTGTTTCTCTGGATAGTAGGAGAAGATGCTCGGAAAAAAAGACAGTAGTCCCAAAAGGTGATTTATGTCCCACAGCTACATATCAGCAGCCTGAAAATCAGATCTTATGTTACCTTTACCTCATGTCTCACCTGTAAAACTTCTTAAAATGCAAATATTCCGTTTGGATAATCACTATTGTGTCAACTGTTTTGGCTGTGGTTTTGCAACAAAAGATTAAACTACTGTTAATCCCTGCTGTATTTATTATTATTGTTTTGGCCCTGCATTGAACAATATCCTAAACGCCACTTTTAAGGTTACACTGTGATACAGGTAACTTCAAATGTCAACAATTTTTGTGATGTTTTATTTACTTTTTGAACTACTGTCAATGAATACTGTACAAAACCAGTTCTGTTTACATTAAGATTGATTTTTTTAAGAAATGCTGTATATCATTTGTTAAAAGGTTAGTCAGATGGCAGACGGTAGCTTTTCTGTTGCCTCAAAATCTGTCACAGCCTTCACAAATGAAAACATAAAAGCAGTTTGTTCAGTTACACATAAGTTCTACATATTATTAATCTTACTGTATCTATTATTTCTTAATTTACATTAAATAATATTTCGTTGTTTCTTTTATCAAATTTGATTTTCTAGTTTGGATCTTGAACTACACAGTCCAATAAAAATCGTATCCTTGAATTCTGCTTATGGTTGCTTTCTCCTTTTGAGTCAAAGAACTACCACATTGTTTCATTCTTAAATGGATAAAATATAAAATAGTTTTTGTGTTTTTTCAGATTTTTTCATTTACTCTATTTTCTTTAGATCAATTTGTTCCTTTATACTGTTCCTGAAAACCCACCACTGTTCACTTGAAGTGTTTTACTAATTTTACATACTTGATTCAGGTTATGCATCACTACTAATAAACTGATGAAATGAATCAGGTGTGTTAAATAAGTGATGCATTCAAAATGCACAGTGCTGGAGGGAGTAGAATTGAGAAACCTATCTGATATGTTTGGATGTATACTGATCATTTGCTGTTTGTAACTGCATAAAAATACCTAACAGAGAACATGACCTGTGTCTAAACCTTTACCAGAATGCCCAGCTAGTTCATGAACTGAATTGTGCATTCTTAGTTTACACAGAATGGGTCATATTACACTCTTGACAGTGAGGGAATAAACTGATGTTTGTGCATGCAGATGCTGAACAAAGATGAATAAAACCTCTATGCAGTTTATCATGGAGTTTGGTGACAGTATTAAAAACATCACTTATGATTTTTATGTCTTGCTCACTTTTTTTTAGAAATTTGAATACGAATATAATATGTTACCATTAGTATATTCTTGTCTAAAACAGACTGTAAATTAGTCAACCATATTTATGCTAATTATCCTTGCAGCATATATGCTATTCAGTATATTTAAGCACAATGCAATGTAAACCAGTTTTACGAACAAAAACAAATATCCTCAAAAAATAATTATCCTCACAAAAAATAATTTCCAATCCACCAAAAGAAATATTTAAAGTGTACATGTGTAGTATTTTCTTAATTGTAGTATCATCACACAGTAGTATCATTGTGCCCTTTTTTCTTTTACAGTTCTTACCTTTTAATACCAACATATCTATTTATCAAATATAGTCAACTCAGTATATTCTTGTCTCAAAATCTGGTCTGATGTTCTGCTGTTATATAATGTATATTTTAATTCATTTTTCAACCACTTTGACGTTGCACACGCACTCCAGTAGGTAGCAGACATGCACTTTCTACGTTGGTTTGCAAACCACCATAAAACATCACATGAAGTAGAAGAGTGGATCCTACCAGTGATACCTTGGACATAATAATAATAATAATAATAATAATATCCAATTTAGACATTGATTTAACCATGTGTGATATAATTTGTTATTTTCTCATTGCAATCATAACATAAAACATATAGGAAATGTACTTATTTTATTGGCTAAATATTATATTCATAAATGTGTATTTTCCTCAACATTACCCAATTTAAATAATTTTCTTTGTGACTAACTACTTAACTATGACACGAACAAAACTGCGGCCTTTTATGAATATAAGCCTTTTTAAGCCAAAAACCACCCCTTAGAGGAATTTCTCTAAGCCACAGTAGCCATGTATAAAATATTATCCGTATAAAAATATCTACACTCGTGGAACTTCCCTTGGTATTTATTTGCGGGTGCATCTAGTTTGCATTGTTACTATTTAAAACTGTACACAATTGTTTATCTTTTAACACATTAACAATGATAAATGCAAATTACGAATTCAATGAAAAAGTCAATTTTAAAATACAATCATATATTAATAACATCTTTATATTATAATATAGCTAGCTGCAGTAAAGATATTCCGCTTTAAAATGTTAAGAGATAGAGGAAATGTTTCTGATCCAAGCTACCTGATGATGGCAGTAATGCACTGTTAAGTGCGGTTGCCAGTAAAAGAAAGAAGAAGAAGAAGAAGATATTCCGCTTTCAGTTCGTACAGGAAGTGATCCAGTGCGCATGTTCAAACGGTCGCGGCAGATTTGGCGTTTGGTTTGAATGGGTTACTTCAGCGACCGAGACAAGCACGCGACAGGTAACAAATAATAATATAATGTATCGAAAAAATGGCCGATTTATCTAACCTGGCGGGGTTAGGTTCCGAACCGTCCGGAGAAATAGACTCATCTGCCTCCTCTGCGAACAACAGAAGTTTGCGTTTGGCAGAAAAAGAAAGGCGAAAAGGCGAGGCGGATCCCTTTGGTCTCGCGGTGAAGTATTTGTCTCAGGGTAAGTGCAGCATAAAACATTATAGAAACGTATTAGAAAAACAACTTTAGAGCGTTACAGTTTAATAGTAGGAACGCGTTTTTTAAATTTAATTCATTGTTCTTTTAGTTCTTTTGTTTTTGTTCCTCTGATAACAACTCTGGACGACTTCAAGACTGTTAGGTCTTTTGTTTATCTGTGTGAGGGTGTCGTCATCAGATACTGCATCACATCTAAGTGCCATAATATCTGTTTACATGTATTGTTGTATGTTACAGTGGAAGCTGGCACAGTAGTCAGAGGGAATGATGAGCTGGAGAGGAATATGGTGGTGGTGGAGACAGTTGCTCTCAGTAAGGGTCTTCCTCCAGAGGTCATCACAGTGCTACTGGACTTGGCTTTAAGCCTCAATGCAGGTAATACAATTAGGGGATGCACAGATTTCTTCAGCTGTATTTGTTTACATGAGCAGGAATTCATCATGAGAAACATTATAGCAATTAGATCACAGTCAAACATATCATCCTAATTCTGCTGCGTGCCTTTAGTGGTTTATGGCACAGATAATTAAATTCAGTTTGTGCAACAGGAACCGCGAACTGTACCCGGGTGCTGAAGTTTCTCATACCTGCCACAGTGGTGCCGCAGGAGGCTATTGTGAAGGGGGTGTCGTGGCTATGTGTAGGGAAAATGCCAATGAATGCACAGGTAAGGGCTGTTAATTGGTGAAATGGCTGTTATTTACTTTTGCTTTATAGGTCTCAAAATTAAAGTTGAAAATGAAAAGTAATCTATTTTCTAAATACATATTATAGGTTTCATTGTGAAAGATTTATACATGTTTCCTTTTTATTATTTTATTTTTTACCTTGTTTATTACATTTTTAATAAGGTCTTTTCATTTAATTATTTAAATCTTTAATCTCAGACTCATGGTGGAATGACAGACTTCTATTTGGTTATGTTTTTAGGGCTTTGACAATTATTTAGTCTGCTTAAACCTACCTCTGCAGGCCCACATTCTTCTAACTCCATTTTTGTGTGCATCACCCACATCTCAAATTGTGGTTTTCTTTTTCAGTAATCTGTTATACTGTAAATGTATGTCACAATATGAAAGAACACAATCTGTCAGTGCTTCCATTTCATTGCCATTTTAAACATTCAGTTCAGTCTCTTAGTAACATGTTTTCTTTTAAGGTTCTTTTTGTCCGCTGGGTACTCACTGTTTTTGACCTGATTGATTGCAAAGACAACCTGAGATCCATTTATGGCTTCATTTTCAGCTTTGTGACAGAAGAAAATCTGGTTAGTTGTGCTTTGCAAATGCTTCTTTTAATTTAGAAAATGTCTATGTTGTAAGTATACTGGCTTATGTTTTATAATTGCATACAACATTTTTATTTTCATGTTAATTTACTAGGCTGTTTTTTTTTTTCTTCCAGTGCCCATTTATTTGCCACTTGTTGTACCTTTTAACCATGAGGGAACATGGTGAGCTGTTAAATAAGTGGTTGAATTTTTTTTGTCTGTGAGTGAATGCTGTAAATAATGCATGATGTTATTTGCTTGTTATTCTGATTATTATTATTTTTTTCCCCCCCACTTTCATAGTTCACCCGTACAGAGTCAGGAAACTGTTGGATATTCAGGCTAAAATGGTAAAGACTATCTATTAAAATAAACACCTCAATATCCTCATCATAAATGTAGACTAACTGTAGTGGTAGAGAATGTTTCTTTTAATTGGATACATTTCATTTGACAAGTACTTTGTGTTTCTCCCTTTTTCTTATTAGGGCAGACAACCATTTCTCACCCAACTTCTAGCACTCTACAAAGTGTACTGCCCAGACTTAGTGACGCTCTCTCTTCCATCAAGAGTGAGGGTTAGTGCATTTATTACTTCTCTAGCAGAACTTTGTTCTTCTGCCAGATGTTTCAGACTCTTAAACTGTAGTTTTTTTTTTCCAGACTGGATTCAAGAATCACAATTCCACCTGGAAAGTAGCTCTGAGTGCTGTGCAGAGGAAAAACAAGGGTGCTGTTTTAGTTGACCAGAGCCTCAGCCTGGATGTGAAAGAGAAGCCATCCACTAGAAAGAGGGTAAGATGTCATTTGTGTAATACTGTAAAGAGCTTTACAGAACACTCACTGTTAAATAAGGGCTGTAATAAACATCACAACTTTTAACAGCGTTTAAAACACTAGGATTTGCCTAAAAGCTGGACATCATACACAATGACACAGGCAGCATCACATGCAACCAGACTTTCAAATTGTTCCACAGAAACATGCACCTTGTTGCCAGGAGATCCATGACAAATGAAAACAATATAGCTGCATCTGAAATTGCATACTGTCTAGTAGGCACTTTATTTAGTTTGAAACGTTTTTTTTTAATGGACGGGAAGTATGCATATGAGTAGTATAAAATTAAATTAGGATATATTTCATCCGCCATGTTGTTACTGTTGCGTGACCTACCAGTGTTGTGTTGCTTCACAATGCAATTCACAAATTCTGTCCTGTGGCCTCTTGGGATAGTAAAGTTTTATCAGATGCACACTTCAAAATATCGCCAGAAATAGTAGGTCATCCAGGTACTTTTTGCCTTCTGGTTTATGAATACTATGAATACTATTTTCACATACTGGTTTTTTCCTCCTACATATGGAAGTAGGCATATTCAGATGCAATGTAGGTGTTCTAAAATTGGTACTAGTTGACTTTCGGCAGCTAGTGTTGAATCCTCCAGACTGGAAATTGGGGCAGAAGACTGGCCTTGTATATTCCAGACTTAAAGTTTTTATGTTCTGAAATTATATGAATGGGGGACAAAAAGAAAATGTGTCAAAGTCTTTAATTTTTAATCTATAAACTGAATGTATCTAATGTCCATAGAAACTACATCACCTAGCAATACCTCCCTTGAGCTCGGCATTCGACAGCAACTCCAACAAGAAGGTGTTCCGCCTGCAGGAGCTCCGTTCCTTCAAAGAGCTACTGGAGAACATTCACAATATAGAGGTAATACACATCTCTTTTTCTTTCGCTCACAATATACGTTGTCTGTAGAATGAAGCATTATTTGGGTCCAGTTGTGTGTTAGACATCAGGCAATCAAACTTTAAACAAAAAGGCGTATTGCATAATATTCATCACATTTACCCGATCTGATGAGTAAACCAAAACACATCTGCACCACAGTGGTTTGGCCACTTGGTGGAGCTAAGTCTTCACATGACTGATCAATGAGCATGTCATTAAGTCTGCCATTTCATTGATTTTGCTGCAGAATCTTTCACAGTAGTCAAACTTCTCAGATGTAAAATTAAGTCTTTGACTTGTTTGATGTTCATCAACACGGTCCTCTATAAATACTAAACAATATATTACATTCAATTGACAAGTCATAGAATATTTACAGTATTCAATGACACCTCGCAAACAGTCTACTTGATGGATCCACTAACCTGATAAGCCTTATTTAATCTCTTTTTAAGGTCTGCAGACATTTACGCTTCATTCTGCACAAAATTAATATCGTCACAGTGTTCCTGCACCACTTTTTTAGGGTTGACTTTGCAGTCTGCAACAGGGAAGGATTGAGAAAGAAACCGGTGGAGTCAGTCATGTGGGAAATAAAAAACAGTTAATTTGTGGCCATGGGGAAAGATCATTGATTCTTTCTTACTGTGGCAACCCCATCATTAGAATCAGTAATTTCTCAGATGAATGATACATTTGCTTGTTAATTACAGAAAGACTCAGCCATGTCCATTGTCAATCTGTCACTTAGTTTTATTTATTTATTATTTGTTGAATTCCCATATTGTGAGGCGGTTGTTTGTAGACTGACACACATTACAGTTTTTGAAAAGAGTGAGAATGTAGAATGGTGGAATGTGTTTCATCTAAACTGTTGTATTAAACTGTCAGTTTCAGTACAGGTCTCAAAGGAGCCAGAAGTATGACTGAATTGGTTTATTTGCCTCCAGCTGTTTTGACAGTTCTTGGTTATGATATACTGTCTCTATGTTGTGCAGATGCACGTTGTATAGCATATTGCTGCTTAATGTTGAAGTCATAACTTGTTTTCAGCTGCCTGCCCAGATGGGTTCACTTCTGGGATCAGCTCTGGCTCTGCACTACCTGGACTGTGTACAGGATGAATCTGCCTCCCTGCGCCTTAACTTTTGGCTTGGACACTCGTTGCAAGAGGGTACATTTTCCATGTCATAATACTAAACCTTTTCAGTCTTATCTAAAGTTCTCTATTCCCTGGACCTTTATAGATGCATTTTATTCTTGTATGTTTTGGGCAGAGCTTTTACTATGTCCTGTGGATGGGAGTTCTGACAACACTTCTGAAGCCTGTCGCTTTCTGAGCACCATCCTCTTTTCACAGCAGTTCCTGCAGGTACGACCAAGCAACAGAAGACAAGTATTAAACCAATAAGAAATTAACCTTGGCAGCCTCAAGGTTGGATGTTTAATATCAGAAACATGTGGCAGTTTATACCACAAATCCCAGGATCTATCAATATTTTTTCTGCCTTTCTTTCTCTTCTGCGTTCCTGTATGATCTCCCCACTTGTAAAATCCCCTATTGACAGGGTTTGTATTTGTACATTGTTCTCAGGAGGGATTCTCCAGCACTGAGAGTTTTCTTTATAAGTTTCTGAGTGTGTGGGATGGCTGTCTGCTCCGGCCGCAGATCCTGGATCTTCTTAGTGACATCCCCTTGATGCCAAGCTTCTGTAAGTGTCCCAATTACCTCTGCTGCAACCAGAGGAATTCAAGAAAGACATTCTCTGTTCGCGTAACTTTTTGCATTCGCTGATTTAGTGAATTTTTTTTCTTTTGTGAAAAGCAGGTAGCATTCTAAAAGATGGGGAGTCCTTACCTCTAATGATGATAATGGCATTTCTACATTGTTTGTTGATCAGACATCATATTTTGTTGTCTTGAACATTTTATTTGGTCAATACAGAATTAATGTAAGTAAAACTGTAACTTAATGTTTCTTTTCTTTGTCTGTAGACATGCATAAACTTCTCTTTGAGCCACTGAAGCAACTTTATTTTATCTCCACAGTATTTTTCAAGGTTTGTAAAGATTTGTTGTTGTTTTTCTTCCTTTCTGTTTGTTTGTATCAAGCACGAGCATGGCCATGTGAGCCAGTGAATGCTTAAAAAGTTCAGACATAAGTGAATTACTTTTTCTACACAAAGCCGTGACATCGTTACACAGCTCAGCAGTTGAAAGCAGGGTTTGATTTTTTTTTTCACCCTTATCTGAATGTGCCTTTTCACATTGTCCTCCTCACAGTGTAGTGTCATCGAGTGTCTGAATAGCATGCTGGTTAAGTGGCTGACATGGCATTCCGTCAGTGCATTGGAGGGCGGATTGGACATCAGTCTTAACAGCAACAGCGCCATGTGAGTATACCAAAAATATGAAATAAAAATCGACAGTATTTAGTTTCATAATAATCCCTAGTCTTATTTTGCACAATTTATTAGTTATCAACAAGTTTTCAAAAACCAAGTTTGTTTGTTAGTGTAACCAAGGCCATGTAGGCAGAGAAAATAATATTAATGCCAAAAAATATTTCAATTCTAATGGTCCAATCAAATCCCGATTAAAATCCCAGCGTTATTTCCAGCTGAATATTCTTGGAAACATGTTGCTTTATAGAATTTAAATAATATGCAAATGCTGTTGTCTTTAATTTGACTCTCACTTTACTGAGTCCTAAGAGTTTTTAATGACTGTCAAAAACTCACAGTCTTGGGAAACATTGCAGAAATAATCTGAAGAAATGGTACCACACTTCAGCGATTGTACTCTTAAAAGTCTCGCCTGAGGTTTACCACTGCAGATTTCTTTATATTTATATTTAAAAGAGATCAATGAACTGCTCCTGTAGTCGGGCTCCATCTGAACCTCGTTTACCCTAAAAGTGTTCTGTGGAACGGTATGTAATGAAGTGCGGAGGATTTTTTCCCTCGCCTGTCATGTATTGCTTCTCTCTTGCTGCTGATTTGGTAATTTTTTTATTACATTACTGAAGTGCACAGCTGAAGGAGAAATTATGATCAAGGGCAAAACCCTGTTTGACTGCGTCGGTGTGCCATGCTTCAATGCGATACACCCATTATTCCCTTTTTTGCTTTGGGTCTCTGTGCTGTGCCGTGCGAATTGCGTGGGTGCCAAGCATAGCACAAAGACACATCTGGTGTGTACTAGGTGTGATTTAAAGCTAATTTATTGTTCTCTCTTGGAGAAATATAGTACGTTCTGCAAGGAAACTAATTTTTCACATGTTAGTTTCTGTATGCTTTCAAAAAAGTGAGTGAAAAAAATAATAGACTATTCTTCCTAGGACTATGACCTTGTCCGGCTTCATGGACTCTGTTATGGAGCTGGTTCGCTTTGTGGGATTACTGGCATCTGAGGGACTCCGTCTGGAGAACTGCCACGTTCTTCTGCTCAACCAGACACTTGCTTTCTATGAGACGGTACACTCAGCTATGATTAACTTAATTAACATGATGTTCGTGGCAAAGTGACATCAACTGAAGTTCCTGCCTGAGTTTCACTAAGATTTGTGTCCTGATTTGAATCTAGTAGATTTAGTACAACAAACACTGATGTTAATTTCTTTGTGCTAATACAGTAATTTCTCTCTCCTCATGTCTAGGTGTGTGACATGTTTCTGAAGTACAGCTTGCCTCTGATCATCATGCCTCCAGCTGGGGTTTTCTACCCAGCTCTCTTTGCCACAGACTCAGTCAGCGTGGATCGACTTGGTTACATCATGTACAGGTATTATATGAGAGCTATAATAAGCTTCATGGGTAATTTCATCACTCTGGTCAATCCTGGAGATTTTCTGTTTGAGATGTTAGCCTGGCCATGCTAGATTAAGGGCATCTTCTGGAACTACTTTTGGGTGATTGAGCTGGGCAACGGTAAATTCCTCTTCATCACATGTGCAGTTCCCATGGCAGTGTGTGCTGCTGGCTAAACTGAGGGCAACAGCTTGAACCTTCAAATGCATTACATTGCTATGGCATGATGCCTGTAAGCAATAGATGAAATGAAGTATGAAGATCCTTTCATCTGCTTCAGCACACTTAACTTTATAAGTGCTGCTGTGAAGGCTTTAAAGGGATAGTTCATCCAAAATGCACAAGTCTGTCATTAATTACTCACCCTCATGTCGTTCCAAACCCGTAAGATCTTCGTTCATCTTTGGAACACAAATTAAGATATTTTTGATGAAATCGGAGAGCTCTCTGACCCTCCCATAGACAGCAACGCAACTGTAATGTTCCTAGGTTCGGGGGGAAAGCGTGCGTATGTGTTGTGATACTCTCTAAAATGGTGGAAGACGGTAACTCGGGGGAGAAGAATTGTTGAATAGTCTTTTTTTTTGCGCACAAAAAGTATTCTTGTAGCTTCGCAAAATTGAAGTTAAGCCACTGATGTCACATGGACTGTTTTACCGATGTCCTTACTACGTTTCTGGACCTGGGAACATTACAGTTGCGTTGCTGTCTATGGGAGGGTCAGAGAGCTCTCCGATTTCATTAAAAATATCTTAATTTGTGTTCCGAAGATGAACGAAGGTCTTACGGGTTTGGAACGACATGAGGGTGAGTAATTAATGACAGAATTTTCATTTTGGTGTGAACTAACCCTTTAAGGTGTTTAAGATTGAAGAATAGCCAAGCTACCGCTTTCCATACAATGAAAGTGTATGGGGGTTTATAGTGCAAAGCTCCAAAAAAAGACACAGAACCACAAAAGCCATATGAGAACTTGTGAGGAACAGACCAATATTTTTGCCCACTTGCTAGGCTTTTGTTTAAGCCAGGGGTGCCCAAACGCGGTCCTGGAGGGCCGATGTCCTGCAGAGTTTAGATCCAACCCCAATTAGACACACCTGAACCACCTAATCAAGCTCTTACTATACATACTAGAAACTTCCCGGCAGGAGTGTTGAGGCAAGTTGGAGCTAAACTCTGCAGGACATCGGCCCTCCAGGACCGAGTTTGGGCACCCCTGGTTTAAGCGTATTACTATCATTGGCTTAAACATGCTGAGGGAAGAGTCAAACTGGAAAATTCATATTTCCACATAAGTTTACAAACCAGAATAATTATGTTCCACACAAGTACCAGTATTAACTAATTCTCTCACATTTTCTCAGATTTCTCATAATATAGTACAGCTCAAAAGTAGCATTGATATTCTGCATCATTGCTGAATAAAAGTATTAATTTCCTGACCCCAAAATTGTAGTGTATATCTCACCTAACTATTTCATGTCCCCTCTTATTTTATTAGAACAGAATTAATTATAGTATAATATGCTAACTTTATTAATAAAATCCTGTTGTTATTTCCTTTTCTCAGGTACCGGAAGAATCTGACCTTGGCTAAGAAACAAGAGCAACAGAGAGAGGTAATGAGGATACTGTCTCGTAAAATTAACACACGGCAAAGTCATGAAATGCCAACTGTGCGTATGCAGGAGGTTTTGTTTCTGAATAATTTACTTAGGATGGGTAAATTAGAAGGACCTTCAAGCTTTTAAGAATTTACAATGAAGCTCCTGCAGGCCATTGCTGTAATCTTCACCTTACCTGCTGGAGATGAAAGGAGTCTTCTTGATTGAATCCCAGTGAGACAAATCATGGCACTGATATTGCAGTAAATGATATGGCCAAATAATTTGATGACAGGATTGCACTTTTGTTATATAAATTATATGGGTGAAGGTTTTTATTAACTCGCACGGTGATTGTCTCACTCTGTAACCCATTAGATCTCTTAAGTGGCACCAGGCACTTTGAATTTGAATTTACACATTTTTATTGAGCTTAAAATGTGTCTTGACTTTTTCATTTAGTTTCATTAATATTTTCTTACATTACAGCAAACATTCCACATTAGCAGAAACACATACAAGGAATTTAATCGGAACCTTCAAGCAATGGTGAACTCCATGTGGAACTCCTGGTGGTCCATCCCTGGTTCAGACATTGAGATTGACAAGGATCTCATCGCTCTAAGCAAAGTGGCAGAACCCTGGTGCCGTTTCGACCTCATCCACCACCCAGCGCTTTTCAGCTATGCCATCGAATTTCATCAGAGGGTGAGTGAGATATTGTCACACTAGTGACATTTAAAAGCACAAGAGCTTGTAACAGTACAGTGATGCTTGACTCATCTCATTTGGAGTGAAGGAAAGGGACTAATTAGATGATTATATTACATCAAGTGTGTAAAGCCTTGTGTGTCAATACCGGGGACAGCGCAGCCTCCACTTTTCACTAATAACTTTAGGATTGGACAAGGAGATAAATGTGGTATTAATGTATCTTTTATAGAGGATCCATTAATACAGAATCACATTTTATTATTCATGGAAACTGTATGGGACTGGAGTTTTCATCATCTTTAATAATACAAGTACCTTTTTTTGGTCTGACTGCAACATTCAGCAGTGTACTACTGAGATTTAAAGCAAAGGGAGAACAATGAATATTTATGTGTTCTCTTTATCAGTGTTGGCCAGAGAAGAAGAACGTTGATCTCGGTTCCATAAAGGTACTAACGTTATATCATCTCTTTTTTTATTAAAAACGTATTTTAGGTCCACATGAGAGCTTGTTTTTACTCCTTTTATCCTGTTGCAATATTCCTCACAGTAACTGTTCTTTTCATGTTTGCAGATCGGGAAGTACTGGAACTGGTATATGGAGTTTCTCTTTAATCAAGGCTTTGATGGCCTCAACAATTTTATTCGGACCAACACTGGCCACAGCTCTGGATTGAGTAGTCAAGATGACAGGCAGCCCACGAGTTAGCCTTGATGCTGGCAGGAAGTCCAGGTGTCAGGGGGGTTCATAAAACATGTATATATTTTATAGTCATCCTCCGTTAGAGGGCAGAAAAGGAACCACTTGCATAACTGTAAATATTAAATGTACATTACAAGCCATTTTGTTACTTTTCAGTGTTTTCTAGTGTTGTGTATATTTTAGCCCCTTTTTGCTTTTTATCTTTTGTGCACAGAAAACGGAACTAAAACATTGTGATAAAGCCTTAATATTTGAAAAAAAAAAAAAAAAGTATGATTGCTTTAACTGCCATCTAAAATACAAAATCCCATTATTTTTAACGATTTAAAACTGGTGATCAAAGATTGATGAATAGTCTTGTTTATTATTCCCATTGAACCAAAAGCAGCTATGTATCTTTGATTGGTCTGACATTAAAATAAATCCTTTGTTCTCAGATCCAGCATGAGGTAAAGCAGTATGGTGCAGCCTTTTTTTTAAATTTTTTTTTAATCAACTGTACATGAAACTGGACTTATTTGAGGACCTGCTAACTTGCAATGATATAAGGATTTTGTATGATATATGACTCAGATTATAGTTGTTATTTTAAAAGTAATTCACAACAGATCTGTTTTTAATTTGTCAAAAGGCCAGGTTGTACTGATAAAACTATCATTTAAAAATATGAATTGTTAAAAATGGTTATTTAATTTAACATACACAATTAGCCATTTTAATAGGTTGTTTTGCTCAAAGACCTCAAACTAGATTTAATGTAGTTTGAATGCAAAGGATAAACATTCTGATTCTCACTAAATCAAACCCAATAAAGACCACTGTTTTTCACAGAAACACTGTAAGCGTCCCCGGACGGTAACTTGTTCCAAGTGCATCCTAGGAAATGTCAGCATCAATGCAGTGTGAGGCTGTGAGCAAAGCTTTACGTTTTACAGCCCGTCTCATAAGTGTGAGCGCCTTTCACTCTGCGTGACACATCTTCGTGTTTATGACGGGCTCTGGAGATGCCACGCGACGATGTGTCCCTTTTCTGGTTCGTGCTATTTTCAGCGCGAGCGCGTCATGATGCCGTCCAGCAAACTTCATCTGGAGTGAAAGAAGAATTCGCGCACACGTCCGGGATTACAGCTCCTGCGTTATCGTGAATTGAGGCAGGTGCAGAACTTCAAAACGATGAATTCTACGAGCGCAGAACTACGCGATCTACCTTGCTCGGCTGATGTCCTTGTTCATGTATGAGAGATTATTCGTTCATCGCCGACAGCCCGATCATCACTTCTCCACAGCTTTCCTCTTTTCATCTGAGCGTCCGTGTAAAATGGAAGTCTGAAGTGCTCCACTTTCGCAGTTTCTCACCTTTCAAAGCAAAAGGTAGGACTTTATTTGCTGTACTTGACAAGTGTGCCGTGTTGGTTCACGCGAAGCCTTTTTAAGTTTCAGTTCAGAGACTGGAGATAAATTAAGATGATGTCCTTTATTATTAATGCAAACTCCTCGATCGCTGGCACAAAGAAAGGCCTGATGTGAACTGCCTTTCTTACCGGTTGACACGTCAAGCCAGTGTAGCAGATCTTGTGGTTTAACATCTTGTCCGATGCTCTATTAAGAAAAATATCTTGCAAGTGACGCTTCAATTATGGTGGCCTGCCGGTGACTTTGAGCTGATTTAAGCGTGTCTGTGTAACCTGTAGGAACGGCAATCATGAAGAATGAAGGGTTCTAGTTCCGCTTCTTATCGATTCCTGTTTCATTATACGTTCTTTAAGTAGCCTACTTTTGTGGAAGAAATATTCGGAGGGGAAAACATGCAATTAAGCCCTCTGCAGTCGTTTGGCATATGAGATCATTTCAGATTTCAACAGAACAGGTCTAACTTAACAGGAAAAATACAATTCTTGCAAAGGTGTGTTTACGTAGACTTATTTTTAAAGAGAAGAATGCAATCAAATAATTGGAAGGAACTATATATTAAGTAAAAGTACTTACTAGGTCTAACATTTTCCCATATAACAGTAACAAAACTCGTGTATTTTTGATTAAATCTAACGACTTTAAAGTACAACATAGTATAGTCTTTATTTTAAGTTGAATATTAAGTATTTTTTTCTGTAAAAGATTCAGATTAATTCAATAACCGCACCGATTCGTAAGGGACACGACTTTAAAGTACAACATAGTATAGTCTTTATTTTAAGTTGAATATTGTTTAAGTATTTTTTTCTGTAAAAGATTCAGATTAATTCAATAACCGCACCGATTCGTAAGGGACATGAGTCATGCAGGTGTCAGACTGCACACTATTTGGTTTTGATTCACTAAAAGCACCGACTCGTATGATTCCATAGCCTTGGGAACATAGCCTATTTTATCTGGGGGGTGCTGGGGACGGGGCTTGATGTTGCAGGGCGGAGCCATGGTGGGGGATTTTTGACAAAATCCTAATATTAAACAGCCCAAACTCTTATTGATTAACATACACATGAAGACAGTTATATGCGAACCAATATATATTTGTGATTTTAGTTCAATAATCTTTTCTTTAATATTTCTATTATTTAAAGGGATTTTACTAAATATTAACATTGCTGATAAGCAAAATTTTTGGTCAGTGCACTTTGGCAAATTCTCTCATCAGAAACAACAAAGTGCAGATGTACATGTGATGTAAATAAGAGATTAATTCATCATACACTGCATACAACATCACTGATTATAACATAGTTTTTTAGAGTGCTTACTCTATACTGAATTCAGTTATATTCTCTGATAATGTATGTTCTTTGCTCGCTTCCACCTTTTTCTTCAACGCGGAAGTAAGCCTATGGGTGAGACTTCCAGATCATTAACCGCTATAGGTAAATAACGAGGCGAATCACAACGTGCAGTAAACGGTAAAACTGTTTGCATTACAAACCAGTGTGTTCATAAATAAGATAATACATTAAAATAATATAAGACACACCAGTTTTCAATATCAAGCAGCAAAACGTACAGCTAAAAATAGCTGGATGCAGATGAGACCGGAAGCCAGACCCATACAATTTACAAATGGCCGCGCCCATTTTTACGACAAGAAAAAGGTGGTATTTGTTCGTTATTTGTATAATCGTGGACATGCGGCGTTATAATTAAACTTAAAATGTCTTTTTATTAGCCTAATCGTGATCAGATTAAACACAAATTCAGTCTTATTAAAATATTTTATGACATTATATATTGTAGGTCTACTTGCCTAAAACGTTATGATGTGCGTAGTTAATAGATTATGTTAGGCTACAGTGGTTTGAGCACGCTTGACCAGAGACTAGAGTGCAATTAAAGAGCTGTGCTTATTGGGATTGACGGTGGCCGTCTTGAGAAGCGAGAAAGCCTCGGAAAATGGCTCATAAAAAAAGACGAGGACGTGAATGGTTTTTACAAGTCGGAATATGAAATTACGGTAATATCGCGTGAATATTTCACATGAAATTCTGTCAGTGTGAGGGGGAGAAGTAGGGACGCGCGCCGCGAGGCACCCAAGAAAAATACAACCGCTTTAGGCTATATTTCTGGTCAGGTTAATAAATAATTAATCCCAAAACTATCACAGAAATGATGTATTTTAGGGATGATCGAGGGGTACAAGGAAAATCTCAGACCCGACCCTGCGGCTGGGGGTGCTGCAGCACCCTCAGCACCCCTAGTTCCCACAGCCATGTATCAGGGCTCGCACAATTTCAAAATCGCTGGTAGCCCTTCGGGCAGACATTCTTCAGATTTTGGTAGCCCAAAATGAATTTAAGTAGCCCGAATAATAAAAAAAAAAAGACAACAGCTAAACTTCACTGCGGACAAATCAGCATGATTAAAAACTTCAGTGATCGCTTTTTTCTTCAAATAACAAGTCAAGAGAGTAGGGGTGCAACGGATCACAAAACCCACGGCTCGGACCATATTGCATTATCATATCAGACTTTGAGTAACAGATCGGATCATTTTACAGATGAGCAAAAAAAAAAATGGTTCTTTATTATTTAAATAACAGAATACTTATTTGATACCACAGCAAAAACTAGTAGCATATATGGATGTAACGATTCACTCAACTCACGATGCGATGCGATCAGCTTGTGAAAAGTTACACGCATTGTTGTTCATTTCTATTAATGCAGTCGTTGCCAGTCTGTCTATCAAGTAAATATACAGCACAGAGTTGTACTGGCAGAATTCCCCATTTGCCAAGTGAAAATTAACAGCTTCTATTTATTGTAAATTCAATCTGTAATCTGTTGAGACTGTAGAAACTATTGACATCAACATAAATATTGATACAATCATCACTCATGCCACAGTACTTACAGTTTTCAGTGTACTTTAGCAATAAAGTGACAGTATATTCCAGCAGTCATATTAACAGTTGCTTCAGGACTGTGAGGAACTTCTGGGTTTCCTTGTGGCACTCTACAGTGCGTTTCATGTTTAAAACACCAGCAGGCCTGGCCCGCATCCATCTCAATGTGGTGTCAGTGTTCATTAAACTGTGACCAGCAGAGCAAGACACCTGGACTGATTCATACTGAGGGTGTCTGTGTGTTGAATGTGCACATCATGTGCATGTCTATCTATGAATGTGTGTTTGATTGTATGGATGTGCACCGTGTATCAGTGAATTTGCTACCAGAATGGACTGGCGACCAACCAGAACCCTAGTGTTTGTATGACAACTCCATATATTACACCCAGACAGGAGGTACATGTTACTGGAGCACGATGGGTTGGGAACCGAGGATTAGCTTTTATTCTAAACCATCTCCAGAACCAAACTATTTTTATGACTATCTGTTCCAATAACGGTTCTCATACATGCACCATTCTACTAAAGCAGAGGGAACAACCTACTAACTACAATCTAATAGAATAGTCCCTTCCCTTCCATCATGTAAGGAAATCTGCGTCAGTGCATGTTTTTTTTTTTTTTTTGGTTAATTTAAGTGCATCAGCTGGTTATTTGAAGTGCACTTTCTTCTTTTTGAAATTCTCATACTATTTATACTACAAAATGGAACAGAATTGGGATGCAACTAGAGATTCATTTACTAGGCTCTTCTGAGCCTCCACTGGTGCCTCAGTATAGCTGGATTCCCAAAAAAGCTGGTTCTTTTTGATGAATCAGCAACATTCACATGATCAGTTAAGTTTCTAAACAGGTTACTTTAAGGAACCACTGTGAACATGCAGTGTCACCAGTGTACTTTAATTGTTTCCTAAATGAATGACTCTTATGAATCAATTATTTTTAATGATTCAAAAACACACAGCAAAACCAGTGTAGTTGAATGACTCTTCTGGTTCTTTTTAGTGATTCAAAAACATGCACTGTGATCAGTTGAGTTCAATTCCCAAATGAATGATTCTTATGAGTTTTTAAAAAAATATATATTTAAAATCACACAGTGCGACCAGTGTAGACTGATTTTCGAATGAATTACCTTTTTGGGGGTGGTTCGATTTATAATACTCATGGATAACTCTGAGCAGTTGCTGAATTAATCTGACTCAATATGTCATTTCCAATGTACGTACTTAAGGTTCATGCAGTGATGTTTTATAAAAACTTGAAAAACTAAAAATCTTTATTTTTTTTTGTCTAAAATTTTTATAGAGCTATGACCAGTTATTGGATATTATGCAACCTGCCATAACAAAAAAAATCTGCATAATTAAAAAAAAAAAAGTATTAAATTTACTCTGGTTTGTTGTGTCTGATAAAGTCTGAAATTACCTCATAGCAACAGACCTGGGAGTGCAATAAATATAAAAGAGCTGCTTATTTACAAATATTATAAACAAATTCATAATGGAATTAAGGAACTAAATGTATTAAATTCTTTATGATTTCTGTCTCTGTACTGCACAATAATGTTTCCTTACGTGTGAATCACAACATAAGCTTTTCTGGTGGCACACAGGTGGCACACAGTCTCAGTTTCTAAGTAGAGACCCAAGTGACAAAGCAGCTGGGCTTCCTACATTAATTAGCGTTTAGAGGCTCATACGTGACAGGTCAAGAGGAAAAGACTGTCCCCGGCTTACAAAAATAGAGACAAAAAGTACACGGTGTTTTAACAAGTGGTTTAACAACAGCTTAAGGGGGCTGAAGGAGTCATACCACCCCTGTTTAAGAGCCAAGCGAAGCTGCTCTATCACAATATACCATTAAGCCACATTCCTGGGCCAAAAAAAGTGTCGGAAACCGATAATGGAAGTTCTTCAAATACAAGGAATCCGTGCTAAGAAACAAATGAACAAGGCCTGAGCCTGGAGTGGATTAAAACACTGGCAGCCATAATTGTTTAGTGCAATCTTACTTAATAGAAAGAAGGCAAAATTAGAGCACTGAATGAATTGATGAGGCAGAACCCGTAAAGAGCAGCACCTCTCGTTGGGGTGTGTGGGCCGGGTGATTATTGCTCTTGTGTTCCACAGTAAATACAGCAATGCATCATAATGCAGGTGTAACAAAAGGCTCAAAGCGGGGATGCAGAACCCAATTTGCAGCTCTTTATTACAAAATAAGGGTGAAACACAAAGATAACAAAAGAGTCAGCAACAAAGGAAGCAAAGGTATTATAAAGAGACTTACCAACACAGCAAGTCGAGGTTCCCACTTTCCATGACTTTCTCAGCTGTATACAAGACCACCGGAAATAATTAAAAAAAATCATTCTATGAAGATAAATCATTGTCACAGAGAAAAACATTTTTATAGACATCTAAAATATTTCAACAGCTAGAAGGAGCACTTTATAGCTGGTAAAATATTTAAGAGCTAAGTCTAGTTATAAAAACAACAAATTCTCTATAGACTCTATATGACTCTCAAAGATGTCATCGATTTCCAGGCCTGAAAATCACAACATAAAATTGAAAAAGTCCAGGTTTCCATTCATATGACACATTCGTGAGAAAGTCTATGGAAATCTTTGGAATCTGCTTTCACTTTAGTTCAAAGTATTTTGTCAAACACTGGTAATGTTCTGATATTTTCATGTGTGTGAATGACGCAGGGGATACAGGGCTTGCAAAATTTCAAAATCGCTGATAGCCCTTCGGGGCAGACATTCTTCAGATTTTGGTAGCCCAAAATGAATTTAAGTAGCCCGAATAAAAAATAAAAATAAAAAAACATCGGCTGAACTTCACTGCAGACAAATCAGCATGATTAAAAACTTCAGTGATTGCTTTTTTTCTTCAAATAACAAGTCAAGAGAGTAGGGGTGCAACGGATCACAAAACCCACGGCTCGGACCATATTGCATTATCATATCAGACTTTGAGTAACAGATCGGATCATTTTACAGATGAGCAAAAAAAAAAATGGTTCTTTATTATTTAAATAACAGAATACTTATCAGCAAAAACAGCAAAAACTAGTAGCATATATGGATGTAACGATTCACTCAACTCACGATGCGATGCGATTGATTTCACAGATTTCACAATACAATTTTCTCACAATTTTTCTTTTTAACAAAATGAGATTTAAGATGAATTATAAATGAAAAGGTGTCCTTTTATTATTTCTCCAACAAAATGCTGCACATTTCTTTGTGAAATTGAAAT
>NW_015660051.1:1178308-1204403 GCF_001515625.1 Sinocyclocheilus rhinocerous | reverse complement strand
AAACAAATCCCAAATCAAATAATTAAATAATACAAATAAAATAAATCTTTTCATATAAACAAACTAAGGTTTTGACTGTGCTTTTTCCATTTAAAATCAGAGGCAACCACTGCATTTTAATCATGATCCAAACAAAGATGTTAAATACATGTTATTTAGATTGCAATTAGATTGTATAATTTCGAAATTTTAAGCAAAAACAGAATGGTCTGATTTTAGCTTTGTGAATGAGAAGCAAATGTCACTCTCTGACAGCAGGTGGCACTTATGGAACAGCAGGTATTTATAGGCTGCTGCCCCTTTAAGACCGAATCAGTGTTGCCAAGTCCGTGGTTTTCCCGCCGAATTTGGCTACTTTAACACTGTTGCCGCGGGTTGAAGCGACTCCAAAAACATGATATTTATCCCCAGCAATGTGAACTTTAGCAGGGGAACCCCGCCAAAAACGTGTATTTTACCCCCCACCTCGAAACGCGATTGACCTAGTTTTGAGTAGCGATTGGGCGAGTTTTCTTGTGAAAACCTGGCAACCCTGGACCGAATGCACGGATCCAATATAATGATGCACTTGAGATTTCTTTCACCACTGTTTACGTTCACTTAAGACATAATCGACTGTGTTTACGAGAATACTTGCCGAGACAGTTATTTTGAGATAATTTTGTGTGTATGTGTTCAATCAGATGCAAGGATATGCGAAAGAGGAATCAATTCTGTGTACGGCACGCGCATTGTCTGAAACGTGGCTCTCTGTGCACGCTTTGAATGAGTGCGCGCAGCTCCAAATGCGCGTGAATGGTTTAAAACACTTGAATGTTTAAATTGGCAAGACTTAGAAACACATGCAAACGATCAACTATGATCCGTTTTACCCCTAAAAGCTAGTGAACAACGCAAATCAAGGAAGGAATTTTATATCACTGTTCAAGATAGCCCGTCGGGCAGGGCCGTGATACATTTTGGTAGCCCGACTGGAAAACAATAGCCCCGGGTCTACACTGTTGTGCTTCAGCAGCTGTAGATTCAGTATTAATAGTAGTCTCGTGCTATTTTAGTTTAGTCACGGTGTATGCTTTTATATAGTAGAAAAAAACCCCAGCTCATATGATTAATTCGTCAAATGTAAGATAGGATTCGTTCCTTTGGAAATCAGACAACACTAGATGCACGGTATGTTTTTGATTCCACTAAAAAACGGTAGGCTACATAGATATCTTTCCTTCTTGACTCAGTTCTAAATAAGAACACAGTTCACAAGCATAGTTTGTGACAAATGTTTGTTGCTCACAGCCACTCAAAATGTTTCTAGCTGCATTTCTTTGTTTTGTTCTGTGTAATTACTAGAATTAAGTCGGATTTCCACCCGTTCTTCTTTCCAGGCAGACAGTGCTTCACATTTTGAAAATGAAATGTGTGTGGGTTTTGACATTTGTCTCCGAATCACAATGTTTTCAATTTTCAATGTTGTGGCACAGTAGTGTAATATGCAGGTTGAAGCTTCTTTAAAAGCACTATTGTGACTCTTGCTTTGATGCTCTTTGAAACACGACAGCCTTTGGAGCTGGTGGCAGTTCATGCTGAACAGCCACAAAAAGAGGAAACATAATAAGTGTCTATCCCTATCTGAGTGTTAGACACTGATCCTGCTGAAATGATGAGTCATCAGTCTGAGTTATCAGCTCATCCTCTTTGTTATTCACACGAGTCATTCAAAGTTTATGCCACTGTCTCAATCCTCTCCCCCTTTCCTTTCTAGATCATGTAAGTTCACTCTTTCCCTTGCTGTCACCATTTCTTTTATGCTCAGAGTTATAGAACATAGAAAACCTGGAAATATAGAGATTTTAAATTTGTGATTTCTAGGCCTGGGAAAACGTAGGAAACGTCAAAGACAGAGTAATTGAAATTGCTATAGTGAATGTAAATTTCTCTGCTTATGCTTTTCATGGAGGCTAGAAAGGCTTAGATTTCTGTACACAAGTAAATATGATTTATTTGAGTCTTTAATTCTAAGGATTGATACCTGACTTCCAATTGAAAATGCTCTCTGGTAATCTCAATAAAAGGTTTTGAAAATACTAGTGCAGTAAGCCAACTCGGAATGGAAATTATTTTCTCTCAGACTGCGGGAACCATACATTTTCAATTATTTTGTGTAATCTGAAAATACATTTACCAATCATTCAACATTTATTCCTTTGTCACAATCCTCTTTCTTTGTTTGTTCTTCCCCAGATCATGCATGCCCATTCCCTCACTTGCAGTCGTCCTTGTGAATATGTGATGAACAGCAAGTGTTTTCTGATGACACAGTTTGGATGCACTTTGAAATGTGTTTTGACAAGAACATTTATTGGTGTAGTGCTTACCACTACACCTCTGAAATGCAACTCATTTTCTTGGTGATTTGTTTTCCCTCTGCACATCATCAACATGTACATTTGGACTACATTATTTATTTGCTCAGACAGCGTCTTGTACAGAGAGAACTACCAGGTGAAATTTACCTGTTTTTTTGTTTTGTTTTGCCTCACTTAGAGGAGTGATCTAAAAATGTCAGGACTTATGGCGACACAGATTCGGCAAGAGAGGAACTTTCTTGAGTGTATTCAAAGTTCAGTTTGAAGGTTCTGCGTGCCATAATTCAATAGGTTTTAAATAAACTAGATTTGCATTTCCTGAAGGAAATGCCAGTGCTTGCAAGGCAGAAAAGAATAGCATTAAGAACAAGTTATGGGACTAGAACAAACCCCTCACTGTATCAATACAGTGCCTTGCCAAGACTGTGATAAACAAATCTGTCTAGTTTCTTTGAGTCTTGCGAGTTCCTTAGGTATGGACCATATTATATTGGTTATATAAATTTGTAATCTTGTTTATCTCAGTCTGGCTTTTGATGTTTTTGCCGGCAATCCCACAGCCTCGGTTTGCCTTAGTTGTGATAGGATATATGATAGGTAGTCAAGGGAAATGGCAAATACAGCTCTGAGCCCACAGAGTTGAAAAGCGGAGTCACGTCCTCGGTCATCACAATCGCTCTTGAGTGGCAGCAGCATCACCGGTGGCCTCATCCCCAGCTATATTGGAATAAAGCATTTTAGTGCTGTGAGAAACGTCTTGGTAATGAAATGTGTCGGCAGAGTTGTGCCTTTGATGAGCGTCTTTCTGTGCTTTCCCCTGGCCTTGAGACACGTCCTGCTCTCTGGTTGTGAAAAACAGGCCAATCACCCCCTGTTCCTTTCCATCATCCACGCTCTGAGTTGAAAGAAAGGATGAGCAGACTGAAAGAGGCGCAAAGAATGAGGATAGAAAAGCAATTTGCTAACTCCATAAATCCAGCCACCTATGGTACCTGACCCCAGAGATAGAAGCAGGAGACCATTATTTAAACTTGGGTAACCAATGCTCTCCTATTAACATTGAAAGGCCTGGTGTCTGCTGGTTGTCTGCAGTGGCACATTTATGTGTTTTATTTACTGTCTTGCACTGCATGGCCTCATGCACAGGACTCCCGAAAACCAGCTCAGACTGAAACTCAGAAGGTGCCCTTAATATGGATTGATAAGGGGACACTATGTTCATTTCCACCAGTTGCAGCAAGATGTAAAATTGCAAAGGTGATGCCCAAAGCCTGTTCTCTATTATTTTAAATGGTTATGTGTGTGTGTGTGTGTGTGTGTGTTGGAGAAAGAAATGCAAAACAAAAAACACATTTTGTGGGGGTGGTATGATGTAGTAATTCTCTGGGCTGGTGATCAGAAGTATGTTGAATCGATCCCTGTATGGTGCAAGCCATGAGTTTTCACCATTGTACCTCATATAAAGCTACTGTAATTCACTTTGGATAAAAGCATCTGCTAATTAACTATTTATTTGAAATGACTCTATTGACTTTTGTGTAAGTACTATAAAATATATTTGGGGTCGGTAAGATGTTTAAGTCTCTCATGCTCCCCAAGGCTGCAATTATTTGATCCAAAATGCAGAAAAAGCAGTAGTATTGTGAAATATTAATTTAAAATTGTTTTCTACGTCGATATATTTTAAAATGTGATTTATTGATGGAAAAGTGGAATTTTTCAGCAGACATTACTCCATTCTTCAGTGTAGCATGATCCTTCAGAAATCATTCTAATAAGCTCATTTGGTGCTCAAGAAACATTTCTTATTATCAGAGTTGAAAACAGTTGTTCTGCTTAATTTTTGTGTATTTTTTTTTCCAAAGCAAAATCTTACAAACCCCATATAGTGTACAATGACATTATGTAGAAAGCAGGGAGAATTTTAAATAATTTATTACTTATGGCACAATATCCAAGCTGCTCATTTCCATAACATGAAAGTGAATGGTGACCACAGCTGACAAACTTAGTCATTTAAGGCTAAAGTTGAATAAAGGGTAAGTGTTCGATCGGGTGACTGCGCTTGAATCCTGGTCACTCTTTCTCTTTTGTCTGCCCACTTGTTTATGGAGTGAGACACCACTGTCTCAGTTTTACAGATGTGTGCTCTGAGTCTATCAGCCTGACGCTTCTGTGGCTGAGTGAGAAACAGCAGTATTTCTTCATCCCTGTCATCCGCAGGTACATTGATGAATGTACCTTTGCTCTCCTGTTTTGTCAGACACGCTGGCACGCCGTGGGAGATTAGACGAGAATGCAGTGTAACCTCAAATAAATATTTATAGTTTCTCATTTTTTTTAACACTTACAAAGGACAGATGGAATATGGAACAGATAGTAGTAACTGTGACTATACACAATGAAGATGCTGACACAGGTGTTGTTGGCAGTTGTGTTTTGACTGAACTTTTTAATTGCTCAATTACATTAAAATTTAAAGTGTAATGAGTAGACTGTTTCAGTCTGACTATAATTTCTCCAGTTCAGTATAAAGTACACTGCCCAGTGAGTCCCATTGTCAAAATTGTTCCAGTGCACTGAAAACATCAAAGAATGCACTATAAAAATGTTAAGTATTGGCTACTCACTATTTCCTTACTGGAAATGTTGTGATGTCTTCTACAGCCTCTGTTATTTTATTATTGCTTAATAATAATAATAATAATAATAATACTAATGCATATTTCATGATGGCCCTGCACTTTTTATCCACTACAATGAATATGTTATTTTTTTTTACTATGTATATACTATTAAAATATTTAATACATTTTTTTATGTTATTAGATTTCATTTTATTTTTATTTTTAATTTTGATAATTTTTTTGACTTTTTAAATGGTTCTACATAGCTTTAATTTTTATTTTGGTTAGTAATTTTTGCAATTCAGCTTATTTCAGTAAATTGTCAAGGCAACATTAAGACATTTTTGTTTGCGCTTAAACAAAAATGTATAAGATGTCATTAGTTAGTGAAATGTTTTAGTTAATGTGTTAACTAAAATTAACTAACAGTGAGCAATTAATTTGTTACTTTATAAATTTTTGTAAACATTCATTTTAGCTCAGGTCCACTGAATAATGTTGACAGACACAACTTTTAATTTTAATAATGTATTAGTAAATAATAAAATTAACAAAGATTAATAAACACTTTATATTTATTTTCCATTGTTAGGTCATGTTAACTAATGTAAACTAATATCAACAAGTGGAACCTAATTGTAAAGCGTTTCCAAGATTTTTAATTTGAATTTTTTAATCTAATCTTCAAATTCTATTTTTTTCCAAATACCGTAAACAATTTTTAATAGTTTTACTTTCAGTTAACAATAACAACACCAGCTGTATACTCGCTATGTTTTAATCTGCTGGTAATTGAGTCATATTTAGTGGAGTCTCCAATTTTTGTGCAGATTATAGTGAATAACCCAGTCAAAGTTTAGTTGGTTTTCTGATGAGTTCATCACCTCCTGTACACAGAGCTACTTTTATATTACCACAAACACCCAATTATGCATCAGTGGTTGAGAAAACAGCATTAGACTGGCATTGGAGGGGCTTTTAGAGATGGTTTATCAGAGATTGCAGCACTCTCCTCTCTTACCATATTGTGGGATATTGTTACAGACTGTGACTCAAACTGGTACCATGACTTGCAATCAATAACATTAGTGCATTAGAGCGGACTGCTGCAGTGCATTCCTTTTAATTTGTCTTAATGGCTCCATGCATTTAGCAAATTTCTGTGTTTGACCATCTCTGTGTGTTTCTTCCCCTGGAAAGCACAGTAGCTACCATTTAAACACACTGCGGTCTTAACAACAGTTTTTGTATTTATCTTAATGGGTGTGAATGTTTTGAAATGGCCAGTCCAACAAGTATTGTGTAAGCTAATGTGTGCTGATTATAGTCATCAGCAATTGTGAATGTACTTGCCTTATGTTTGCTTTGTATTCAGGTTAAGGAGCATTGCGCTTTTTTTGGTCGTGTGCACAGGTTTGTTAACACTGATTTGTTGGAGTTCTTTTTTTACCTTTAGATTCTGGCAGGAAAAGGAAGTAAATGTAATTGCTTTTGGTAGTGTGGCTTTATCACTCACCAATGCATAATTGTATGTTTGTGGTAAAAGAAAATATAGACATTCTAGATGTGCATAACTCATCAGAGTGAATGGGTGCTGTCAGAATGACAGTTCAAACAACTGATAAAAACGTTGCAATCCGTAAGGAATCCACACAACTCCAGTCCATTCAGTTAACATCTCGTGAAGCAAAGAAACAAATCCATCATTAAGGCGTTTTTACTTCTAAACCGTTGCTTCTGTCTTCTGTCCATAGTCCATAATCCATAATAATGCTTCCTTCAGTGAAAAAGTCCATCCCCTGTTGTAAATGCTAAATTCCTCAAAATCTGTTCTGATGAAGAAACAAACTCATCTACATCCAACATGCTGTCTTTTTCATTAAAGGGATCATGAACTGCCTTCTTTTTTATTTTTGACTGTTCTCTGAGGTCCATACATAAAAAAAAACAACAACAACATAATTTAGAAGTAATAGGCTATTTTCTGTCCTGTTTTGACCCCCCTCATCAGAACGCTCTTTTTGAAGAGGCATGGCAGATTGTAGACTTGGAAGTAAATTCCCACTGAAAAAGTCCATCCCCTGTTGTAAATGCTAAATTCCTCAAAATCTGTTCTGATGAAGAAACAAACTCATCTACATCCAACATGCTGTCTTTTTCATTAAAGGGATCATGAACTGCCTTCTTTTTTATTTTTGACTGTTCTCTGAGGTCCATACATAAAAAAAAACAACAACAACATAATTTAGAAGTAATAGGCTATTTTCTGTCCTGTTTTGACCCCCCTCATCAGAACGCTCTTTTTGAAGAGGCATGGCAGATTGTAGACTTGGAAGTAAATTCCCACTGCTATGATTGGCTAACAGTTTTGCAGTTTTTCATAGATGGACGCTTCTGTGATTTATGTTAAAAACGCATAAATACTCAGTATATATCAAACGATCTGTAATAACAGACAAAGCAATAGTGACCACATAATAAAAACAGCTACTCACACTTGTGTGGTGCGACATTACTGTCAGATCCAATATAGCTGCACAGCATCGTCTTTTAGTTTCAGTCTTTCTGAAAATCTTGCGGCGAATTGTGCCTTGTTTGTAAATGAATCTGCGGTATTGTCCCTTGTTTCTAAATGAATCCACAGTAAAATGAAGTGAACAAAGGGCCAAGTTCTTACTGACACGGTCTGGAATTTCATTAAAAATAAAGTTCATCCACTCTTTCCTAATGTTGGGATCAGAAGGAAGGCAATGCAAGACAGCATCTTGTTGTCTTTGGAGCATCTTTATCGTTTGGTTTCTGCATGGACCTGTGTTTGTCTCTCACGTTATTTACCTACTACATGTGTGAATCGGTGGGCGGGGCTAAACAGGCAGTGATGTAGAAGCAGGCGTTGATCATCTTCTGAGGAGGCGGTGTTTAGCCACTATTACATCATAAAGTGGCACATTCCACAACCTGTCATTTTGGCAGTATATAAGCTGTTTTTAGACTAACGAGAAAGTTTTGAGATCTGAAACTTACAGCATGTTTTTATAGTACAATGACCTCTATATGTCAAAAGATCAAGGGAATTTTGATTTCTCAGTTCATGACCCATTTATAAGCTGCCTTCTTAAGAGATAGTAAAACCTTGTTATTAACATCAAGCAAGACATAAACATCCCTATATAGCTGACATTTTAAGATCAAGTTTAAATCTCATATCAAAAATGGTTATGAAAGATTTGTGCTTGATTTTACTTCTGGATTGGTAAAAACTTTCTTTGGCAACTGTCAAGTGCCCAATCTCTTTCCCACTCCAGTCAATCATGATGTCTGTGAATAGGTTTGTGATTGAAATGTGGAATTCATAATGAGGAGGTATACAGAACATGCAGCTGCTTTAGAAATGGATTTAAAAGACACTTTTCAAAGCTGTAGGGTGCATTTTACCCAAAGAAAGGTTGTTGGACTCGAGATGGAATGATGGACTGCATCATGATTGGAAAAAATAGCTTAATTGATGAAATATATGATGGGTCCAGAAAGAAAATGCTTTAGAGACCTGGGATAGACAGTCGCTTTCAGTCAGAACTCAGTTTGGTAATATCTGTGCTGCACTTTTCTCAGGGCAATACAGGAGGAGGTAGGATATTGTTTATCAAAGCCAGGCATTCTATGTCCACAGGCCTAACATCGCTTTATGATTTATCAAGCTGAAAAGGTCAGTCCGCCTCACTGTAATTAATTCTGTCTGATTTTATTTGGAGTCTGCATTGGAGAATGTTCTTCATTAGTGGCGTATGTCATTACATTGTTTAGTTTCTCGGCTGGAATGGGAGGGGAGAGGTGGCATTCATTAAAAGGGAATGGTTTCAGATCATTTCCTATCAAGATGTTGTTCATTCTTTGATTTAGAGGACAAATAGACCTCTACAAGCGTGAAGTTATTCTTTCTTCTCTAATTAGCATGTACAAAACCTTTTGTTCAGAGGCAACTTGCCTGCCAGAGTCTTAAACCTGGCAGTTTCGTCTGCATCACTTGTGACAGCATGTGAAGGCAAGCATCGTTTTGAGAATTAATGCATGATTATATTTAGTTGTACTGTTTTAATTCAGCTGTGACTCTTTACAGCATTTGATCTTCATTACAAAAATTACCATTTATAACTACAAGAAACCGAGGGCAGAATATTTTCGTTTTGCCTGCAGCATCTGTTTTTTGTCTTTGTTATTGGTGGGTTATTAATGCAGTCCATTTGTTTGCTATCTCTCTAGGGCGCTGAGATACTTACAACACTGTTCAAATTGCTCCTCCATATTTTATATAATGTTAATGCATTAACTAAGGTTAACTAATGAGGTCTTATTGTAAAGTGATACCTATTGGTCTTTATAGTTCTTTTGCACTTTAATCTGTGTAAAACTTTTGACTTTATACATTTTTCTGTATTGCTTTATTGCATTTAAATGTTCAGTTATTTTTGTTATAAGAAAATTTTTATTAAACCTGTTAAACGTATTATGACAGCACTTTTTTAAACTAAATTTCAATATCGTGATAATACCGCATACCGTGATGAAAGCATTAGCAATTAATCGCAACATGAAAATTTGATACCGGCATATCCCTATTCTGCAGTACTAAAGACACAAAAGGGGAATAAATTATAGCTGCAGGTGATATTTTATTTGACTCATTGAAATGTTTGGCAGTATATCATTGAATATGTCTGTAAAAGAACTGAATTTAAACTGTTGTCATTATTATTATTATTATTATTATTGTTGTTGTTGTTGTTATTAGCTAATAATAATAGTAATAATAATAAATACAGTTAATAATGTTAAACCACTTATTATTATTATTATTATTATTATAAATAAGATTAATAATAATATTAAGCATATTAGCATTATTTACTTTTTTAAATTTTATTATTATTGCTATTATTTTAATAATAATAATAATAATGTGTTAGCATTATAAACATTTTATTTATTATTATAACTTTTATTATTAGCTAATAATAATAATCATAATCAAAATCATAATAATGTTATTATGTAAGCATGAACATTTTTCTTTTTTTACATTTTTTAAAGTTTTTTGTATTATTTTATATATTAAATTCATACTTACAGCTGAAATAGATCCGATTGAAGGAGGATTTAGTTATGTCTGTTAACAGTTGTTGTCAGCTGCTCTTTCCTCATTTATCATCTCTCTCATCATTTTCTGCTTTTTGATCACGACTGTTGCTTCATTTTGAGAGCACTGATGACTGTTAAATGGTATGTTCCTATGGAAACGGTGAGCACACAAAGGTCCAGACGTATTCCTCAGGCTAATCTAACTGTCTGAGAAATTATAAGATTGTTATCTTTCCAGATAGCGTTCTTGTTAAAACTATTGTACCTAATGGGACACGACGATTTGACCTTCTCCCTTATCTAACCTAAAGTTTTCAATTCTAAACAGCCTGCAAGCTGTTCAGCAGACCAGATCCAAAATGATTCAGCTGTGTGATTGTGTCAAAAATGACCTTTTTTGCCAGATTGGCTTTGACCTTTTTGAACATCCACGGACGATCGAGGACGGTTTAAAACCTGGCACCTCAATGACACGTGCTAAAGCCCTCCTCTTCCCCACTAGTTTTGCACCCAATACCTGATCTAACACTGTTGAGGTCACAGCGCTAATGGGCGCGAAGGACGGGCTTGTGATTTCCACAGCCTGTGGCGCTCCAGAGAGGCTGGAGATTTGAAACAATCTGCTGCCTCCTGTCTGCTGAGACACTGGCATAAGTAAGGGGGCAGGAAGTATATGTTAATCATGCCTTATCCTCTATATTTTTAGAGCTGATCTCCTCTGAGTGCTCTCTTTCTCCCTTTCCTGATCTGTTTCGATGAGGAATGCGATGAGTCACAGGAAGGTAAATTAATGTTAACCTGGCACAAAACTACACTAGGCATAATCTTGCGAGCTATTCGAGATGTGTTTTGCCTCCAGAGGACAAACTCTGATTTCTAATGTATTCTATGAAGGACTCAATTTTTAGGGCAGTAGGCAAAGTGTCTCTAATGTAGTGTTAGCATGCCTTTTTCCTTGTATGATTCAGTTAAACAGTATTAAGTTACTTGCTCTAACCAGGTCTTGCTGCTGAGATGCTACAGGCAAAAAGTGTCTGTGCCCATTTGATTTTCTTTAATGTTCGCTCACATTGTGTATTTCTTTTTATAGCCCATTTACGGTAATATATAGCAGTGACATTAAACATGCCATTTTTATGAAGACGATCCCCGTTTACGCTTCACATCTGTGTCAGATTTAAGAATGCCGCATAGTTGTATAATCCACTCACTGTAATCTTGTTTAAACTGGCACAGTATTTGAGCTGTAGGCAAATTTGTTCACTATGACAGTTCCTCTTGAAATTATTGTCTTGCATTCAATTAACAATAGTTAATACCACTAGTCCAGATTGGATGAAATTCTTTTTTCTGGCTTAAACACAGTCATAGTTGTCGGCTGCAAAATTATTTGGTTATTTGAACAATCTTGAATGTGCCTAGTCTTCATTAGGACTGGAACAGTTATCAGTTCTATCTGTTTAACCAATGCTTGATGGTGTTAATTAGATTCAGAACCGGTTGGTAAGTGCACTAAATGAATATTTATGAGGAGGGATTTCATTAACTAAGCCTTGGCAAACATCATCTACACGATTCATCTACACGATTGACCGTCCACAACATTGCTCTCATTCCAACTGTCAGATAAAATTGACAGCGTCTGCATATTAAACCTGGATAGAGAGTGTCTCTCCACACTGTAAAACCGGATAAGTTAATATAACTCAAAAAAATTGTTGAAAAAATTACATTTTTATACTAATTACTCAAAAAATTGGAGGTGAATGAACGTTTTTATTTCTTTTGAGTAATTACAACCCAATTCCTTTATCAAAGATTTACTATTTGGTCTTACAGTGCAAGATAATCAAGTCCCAGTCACAATTATTCCAGTAAGTTCAATATCCATTACATTTCCTCATCTGTTATTATCACCTTGCCTCTTCAAGCAGATCTGATCATCATCTGATATTGTGTGTAACAGTTTTCCCAGTTCACTGAGGTTTCATTTGCTGTTTCATGGCTTTCCAGCTTGACATCCTCAATCCTTGATCTGAATTTAAATGCAAATGACTCTCATAAATGACATGTTTCCCCATTGGAGTTGGTTTTATCGGAGGATTGACACTGGGGCGTCTGATGCTTAAGCTGTAATGGATGGCAAAAATGTTGGTGCAAAAGCACTACATTCCATAATCCTTCAATGTTTGTTCACAGCAGGTATTTTTTGATGTTATAATGGCTGGCTTGTTCCTATACTGCATTCCCTCTGCTCCCATCACATCAGTTTTTGATGGAGCCTCAACATCCAAAGTTATCTTCAAAATACAGGCCGTCAGCAGCATATCCAGTGCCTTTCTTACATTAATACTCTATATAGAGACTTAACAGAGCTTGTTCCATGTAACTCTCAAATGCAGACCAGATTTAGATTTAAATAAGTCAGTGAAGCTTTTTTTAGTGTGTGTGTGTTCATGCATTGTTCCCATTTGACACTAAAGGACTTGTATCGATAATTTAGCTTGAGTATTTGTAACTGGCCAGGTGTGCGCCAGAGGTATTGAGTCTTCAGTGCCAGCAGCATCCAAAGAGGAAGTGACTTTAGAGACTTGGAACATCCTCCAAAGACCAGCTCACAGGAGACTCTGAACTATATTATTAATGGAATGTCCTTAGATGGACTCATCTGTTTTTTGTGGAATCTGCTTTAAGGCGATATGTGGTTTTAAAGGAAGGAAGTTTTGCTGACCTGTGTGCTATGGTCTAATAGAGCAACATTCATAGAGGAAGGTTCAGTGAAACGTGTTTGGTTGAATAAATAAAGGCCCGCCATAACCAAATAATAAGAAGTCATTAACCACAAATGCCTCTTTTACCTTCATTTATTCTGCTTTGATGCATCCGGCGATATTGTCACAGATCAGCTCAATTAAATGTATCATTTTGTGTTTCAATTAGCATGCGTGGATGGCCTTTATTAATATTATATTTGAGTATGCTGATTAGTATGGAGGTAAATGTGACGGATGTACAGGTGCATTCTAATAATCAACCTAACACAAAGGCTTTGAAATTACCAATATGCCCCTAGCTAAGCGTAATGAATTAAACATAATCCATAGCTTCCAGACACAGTTTATCATTTTACCCTACTATTGTCTGACTCGGTCTGAAAATCTGTTTTATACAATCCAAAATGTGATTGAACTGGCTGAAATGAATTCCTGCTCCGTTAACAAAGGGGTGTTTATGACTGCTGTTGATGTTCCTCGAGTTATTATAATATTTTTTTTACATGTACACTACTTGTCAAAAGTTTATTATAATTAAGAATTAATAAATGTCTCATGCTCACCAAGGCTGCATTTTTTTTAATCAACAATGCAGTAAAAACTGTAATATTATGCTTTATTTATTTTTTACAATTTAAAAGAACTGTTTTGTACTTTTTGTTTCTGTTTTGTGGCAAGGCTGAATTTTCAGCAGCGATTTCTCCAGTTTTCAGTGGGTCAAATAGTGAGTCAAAAGTCAAGCATTGCTTGCTTTCCCCAAACTTTTGAATGATAGTAGATCATGGTTTCGTCTGTTTTCAACATTCATAATAATGAATATTTCTTGACCTCCAAATCAGCATATAAAGGATCATGTGACACAAAAAGCTGGAGTAATGGCTGCTAAAAATTCAGCTTTGCCACCACAGGAATAAATTGCATTTTAAAATATATTAAAATAGAAAGTGATACTTTTAAGTTGTAGTATTTCAGAATATCACTGTATTTTTAGTCAAATAAATGCAGTCCTAGCGAGTATAAAAGACTTCTTAAAAAACAAAACAAAACAATTATTTCAAACTTTTGACCGGTAGTGTAAATGTCACATTCGCTGTTTAAGGCACTACACTTCACATCAGAGTCATTAAAGTCTATAGACTTTAAGGCGTCCTTATACTGCTGATACAGTTTATCCTGTTAATCAATCTGAAACGGACTGTAGTCTCACACCAGCGAAATCCTGAATGATTTATGTCAAAAGAACCACATCTGGATCACTGAAGTGCCTCTGTAATTGCAACGTCAGTGATCACAGATATCAAGGCAAGCGGTATCGATCGAACGCTGTCAAGCAAACGCGCCAGTCCTCAAACCGGGGTCAGTTCGATATCTGACTAATAAGAGCTCGGGCTCTGGAATATATGAAGGTTGACAGGATGAAAAGAGGCGAGTGAAGCCCATTTGTCTTTTTTTACCCCATTAGACATGTGATTCCAAACAATGCTGACCCGTGTTTGACTTGCTCATACCCACACTGTAAAAAATGACCGTGAATTTAACGGTAAAAGACTGTAAAAATGCTACAGTAAAATCCTGTTAAATGGTTAACGGTAAATTCCCCTACTATATACGGTGAAAAACTGTATTGGACATTACATGTATTGGACATTCATTTTACGGTAATATATCGTTTTTGGAAGTGAAAAAGACCGTATAATTTTCATTGAATAACCGTAAATTGACATTCCCAGAATTCCCTGCGTTACATTTCAAATTTGATGTTTTTTTTTTTTAAATAACTATGTTTCTTTTTAGTTTTTTCTTATCAGTTTTGTATATTAGCGTTGTGCGTTACACCTAATGTTGTTCAGTTAATGTTTATTGCATTATTTCAGTTTCATGTGTGTTACCATGATGGTGTTTGGTGTTTGTGTGAATGACACTGTGCACCTTCTATATATGTTATTATTTAAAAGCTGCTTGTGATAGGCTTTGGTTCATCGTGTGACTTTCTCATCACCACCTGCATTTGGTGGTTATCAGTGTATTACAAAGGTACAAAACAGATTTTAGTACTTCAATAGGTTGGTATATAATAAAATTTTATCAGTTAATGAAATTACGGTATTTAACTGTAAATTTAAGTTAAAACCGTAAAACCTAAAACGTTGCTACCGTATTTTTTACGGTAAAATTCCGGCAACCACAGCTGCCGGTTTTCTACCGTAAATTTTACGGATTTTTTTTACAGTGCAACCGTAGACACACATAAATGTTCCTGTTAAGTTTTGATATGGTTGACATTTTTCTAAAGGGGGTCGCTGGTGGTTTTGGTTGCCCTTTATCAAGACCCTGTGGTGATGCACAGGAACCATAGAGGAGGATGTAGTTCTCCCTATTCTATTCTTTGCTCGGCGAGTAATGAGTCCTCAGGCCCTGTTAGCTAATTAAACCTGACATCCCACCACAATTTGCTCTCTCTGACTGCTTCCTGCTGGCCTCCATTAACTCACTGGCCACTTTTCACATAGAATCAGCTAGTTGTACATCTACTGTAAGAAAAAATGTGTACCCTTTAGATATTAATGATATTAATGTGTGCCTTTAAAGAGCAGTTCACTGAAAAAATGAAAATTCTGTCATCATTTACTCACGATCTTTTCATTCCAGACCTGTATGACTTTCTTTTGTAGAACACTTCAATGGAAGTCATTGGAGTCCTTTTTTTTTGGACCCCACTGACTTTCATTTTGGAACTTGAAACGTTCATTAATATGTCATCTTTTATTCTATAGAAGACAGTAAAGGCCCTGATATACTCACACCAATGTTCTTTTTTGTTAATCGCTTAGGGGTAGAAGTTGTTTGAAATACTTTTGCAGCGATATATATGTGACCCTGGACCACAAAACCAGTCTTAAGTCGCTGGGGTATATTTGTAGCAATAGCCAAAAATACATTGTATGGGTCAAAATTATAGATTTTTCTTTTATGCCAAAAATCATTAGGATATTAAGTAAAGATCATGTTCCATGAAGATATTTTGTAAATTTCCTACTGTAAATATATTAAAACTTAATTTTTGATTAGTAATATGCATTGCTAAGTACTTAATTTGGACAACTTTAAAGGCGATTTTCTCAATATTTTGATTTTTTTGCAACCTCACATCCCAGATTTTCAAATAGTTGTATCTCGGTCAAATATTGTCCTATCCTAACAAACCATACATCAATTGAAAGCTTATTTATTCCGCTTTCAGATGGTGTATAAATCTCAATTTCGAAAAATTGACCCTTATGACTGGTTTTGTGGTCCAGGGTCACATATGGTTAGCGAACATGCCAACGCCACCCAGACTGCTAAGAAAGACATTTAGATGAATATGTAAATATGTGCTGTGCGCTTTCCTCTCAGTAACTAAATAAACACACAAAATAACAGCAGTGAGAAAGCATCTGGTCATAGCGATGTGGATATATTTACATCAACTCTGCAATTTGGCACGCCAGTCAAGTCACCTCACGTTTATTTATATAGTGTTTTATAGAACAGATTGCCTCAAAGCAAGCAGCTTTGATTTCATCAAAGAGGGCAGGATCAATGGTAGTTTGGAGGTGTTTACCAGCTGGAGCGAATTTTTCTAGAAAGTTCACTTGGGCAGCTGTTTTGAATTCCCGGAATGAACTCCAGACGAACTTTGTTTTGACCTGATTTTGTTCTAAATGATGTCATATCAGTTCATTCTTTGATCTTGCTTAAAGTATATCGTGCCTTTTGGTGAAAAAAATTACATTGAGTTTTGGTTGAACTATACCTTTAAGGTGCTCGCAATCGCAATATCTGTCAAAAAAATCGCAATTTGATATTTTCCCCCAAATCGCACAGCCCTAGTGCCAATATGTGCACCCTTTAGGTGGGGTAGATAAGGTCCAAAGATCTAGTTCTGAGGGAACTTTCCCACAACTACAAGCTGTTGTACTTTTGTAGTTTCATTTAACCACACATTTAGCTAAAGTTGCTAAGACATTATGATGTTTGTCTGAGCATGATGAAAAGTGACCAGAGTTTTTTTTTTCTTGTCTTTTCATTTATCCATATGATTTTGCAACATGGAAATAAGCTTTTTTTTCTGTGAATATGCAAGACTTCTGCTGATAACTAGAAGAATAACAGTAAACGGTGAACAGTTAGTCTATCAGGACTATAAACCTGTATTTATGATAATGATAATAAATTAAAATAATATAAGAAATTCTAGTTTGCAATATGCTGATTCACTTCTGAGTAGCACCAGCCAATCAGGTGGAAACTGCAGATTTCAGCCAGCTCTTGCCATTTTTGTGTGCTAGATGCTTCCAGATGGTCAGTAAACACTGGGTGAGCCTGAGACTAGGATGAAGTCTGACTGCAGAGTCTTAGTCTTGCTCAAAGTAGTTAGGGGGTGTGCCCGAAGCATGAATCCTTATACAAATAACGATTCCTAACACCGTGTCTACACCGGACGCGAGCGGCGCGGCGCGACAAATACTATAGAACCACTGATCTATAATAGAGATTAATTTTATATAGATCAGTTTATAGAACTCATTATAATCAGTGATGCTGTCAATACTTGATGCGGCGCGACACGACAAATCCCCGACAGTAAATGGCTGCTGCGTTCTATTTATGACGTGCTGACACAAATTTCAAATGATTTTCAACGGTCGCTTTGTCGCGTCCAGTGTAGACAGACTTTACCTGATGTGGCACGAAGCAGAGGGCGCGACACGACAATTGTTGCGTCCGGTGTAAACATGGTGTAACGGTTGCCTGTTACATTACAGTACATAAAATATCACTTACAGTTACCACATAAACAGATTAAGGAGAGATGAATGAGGACGATGGCGAATGATTTGCAGATCCTCAGCACCACTGACAAACATAGCCTATAGGGCGGATTCTAAACGGAAGTGAGCATATGCCCTAATCCCTTCGAAGGGCAGGCTCAACATCGTGATGTCTATCAACCATCGGCGATGTACGATGGCATCGTCTATCGGCCCAACCCTAATTCTCTTGTTGACGAATCGTGCTTTGTTGTCATCAAAGCATGTTGTCATCGCTTGCTCCTTTATGAAGCTTAAGGGTGTGAATCCGGTTTCATTATTGAGAGAGATCTGTGCGTGCTCTCGGGCTGCTTTCCCTCTTTTCTTAGGGAGGTCGTCATGTGTCAGATCTACCTGAATTGCTTTACTTGTTTCAGGTGAAGCGTGACTGGAAGAGTTTGAGTTTTATCTAGGAATGCTTTGACAGCCAAGCAGGAAAGAGGAGGACAGTCTTAAGAAGGATTGCAGTCAGCAACCAACATGTCAACTGTACAAATGCAGACAGCATATGCTTTTGGTAACACTTTACAATAAGGTTCTATAGGTCAGCAGTAAAGCATTAATTAATTTCAGATTTTCAGTGGTCCTGATAATAATTTGTAATAATTACAAAAAAATTGTTATGAGGGTTCAATGTACTTACTGTGTTCAATTATTTATATGCAGATATTTTTAAATGTAAACGTACCCAATATGTGCATTGTATCAAAATTATTAATTCAAATGCTAGTGCATGGCAGTTATGTAAACTTAATATATAGTGGTTCTCTCTAATAATAACTATACTAATAAATTCAAGTTGTATGAATTGACATTGTATTATGGGTGAGGGTTAGTGTTATGGAGTAGCTATTATTATAATTTTTTTTTATAATTTAACATAGATCAGCAAATGCTGTAGAAATTGTCCAATGTCATGGATAATCATAACAACAAATTGTGACATTACATTATATTATTGATGCAACATCTTAAAGAAATGTCCATTGTTCAGTACAAGTTAACTTCAGTCCATAGCATTTCATATTATCAATTACCATAGAAGATAATTTTGTTTTGCACTATATATATTTTTTTAACTGTAGTCATAAAACTTAAATATTATTCTTGTTAACATGAGACTAGTTTGCTAGAATATCCACAGTTTTCTCATGAAATCTTCGCATGATGATATATTGCTGGTAAAGCTTACAAACCTGGTAAACTGGTCTTTACCTGACACAAAAGTACATTTACAATCAAATACTATACATTTTTTAGACAGAGGAATAAATGTAAGTACTTTAGGCGAAGTATGAGCTTCACAGTTCAGCCTGTTGCCTTCCATTTAAAAGTCCCTCACTGTAACAGTGGAATTTGCCGTTCAAAAGAGCAAGAGAAAAGTCGAAAGTATTTTCCGTGGTAATTGTTATTGTGCATTGAATGCTGTCAATTGTATTGAACCTGGAACATTCCTTTAACACTGCACTCAGAGACATGGTCATTGGATACTATTGATCTAAACAAAGCATCCTCATCGGTGTTCTCTGACAAATGGGTTTATTAAGATGCTCTGTGCTTGCCAGCATTTAAGAGTCCATTAAACAGCATATACTTGTAATGGCATATCATATACATCTATTTTACTGTCAAATTAAGACAAAAACTGTGCCTTTTGATGTGAGTCCTTGATAAATAATGCAAATGTTAATTGCAGTGGCCTCATATCCTAAAAGATTTTGTTTTACTCGGGGTAATCTGGTTTGGTCATACACCAGTGAAGGTAGTGGTGGTTTGTTAAAGCAATAAGTCATTACATTACAGTAATAGAATTTTATTGAATTTTCTGTTTCTGTAAAATTCAATTGTGCAGTCACACATGAGCATGCATTGTGTATTTTTAATAGCTCTGAAGGAGGAACATCTAGAGTCAGTCAGACTGACCCATTTAATAAAATAGTTCTTTTAAATAAGTTTTTATTTTTCCATTTTCATAGAAAATTACAGTATTTAAAGGTCTTTAAGGTGTTGAATGTGCTTTCTCTTTTGGTGAAAAAGTGGCTCTGCAAGTTTTATTTTAACAGAAGGAGGTTGAAAAGCTTGAAAAAGCAATTCACATATTATCTTTTAATAAGTTTATAAAGCTTTAAACTATAGCTGATATATTGGCCATGACCTCCATAATGCAGTTTGCCAGTGCAATACTAATCAATACTGAGAGCACAAAGCAAAAGGAAAAATATAATTTATTTACAGGAACATTTTCCCCTCAGCCCAAGAGTACTAGGCAAAAAAAAAAAATATATATAATAAATAAAATAATACCCTGTAATTTTGCCTTCAGAAAGGTAGAGCTCATTATGTCAGAAGAAATGGGGGAAAACACAGTGTCACAGTCATCCACTTCACCCAGCCTGAAGAAATCAGACAAAGTGAGAAGGCTTCATTCATTTTTGTTGAAAGATAAACTACAGTGACAGGAAATATATATATTTTTCAGTAACCTGCCAAAAATACTGTGTCTGCTCATGTGCATCATACCTTTGAGGTGTACTGTGGTCCTGAAGGTTTTGGAGCAGGTGTTGCTTTTTGATCAAGTTATGAGGTTGGAGAGTAAGGCACTCCCTCTGCATGTGGGTGATAAGTGCATAGTGCTGGAAATGAGATAGAAAGGGCCATAAATTGGATGCATATGAAGAGTGAAGGAAAATGATAGATGGAAGCGTTGCGTGTGCATTAGTATGCTGAATGCTGAATGACGCGCTCTTGAGGAATAATCCTGCACACTGTTGTGATGGCATCTCCTAAAGGAATATAAGTTGTTTTATATAAAGTAAGCTTCACATTTCTGTTTTGACTGAAAAATAGGCCTGTTTACTTCTATTGTAACTTTTTTAATAAATCTGCAAAAATGTCAACAATTCTGTGTTTTTCTGTCAATATGGGGTGCTGTGTGTACATTAATGAGGAAAAAAAATTAACTTAAATGATTTTAGCAAATGGCTGCAATATAACAAAGAGTGAAAAATTTAAGGGGGTCTGAATACTTTCCGTACCCACTGTATGTACTTATTTATTTAAAAATTGAAGAACAAGGCAATTATGTTTTGTGGTAATCGACATTATGCCACAAATGCTGTCGACTGAGCTTAACTTGTATTGAATCCAGCATTGAATCCATTTAAGCTACTCCTTTCTCGTTGCAGTTCTTCTTGAGGAAAGCACTTTTTTGGCATTTCGAGGCAAAAATAGAACATTTTAAATGGTTTCAATTACATCTCATCATTTTAAATACAAGGGAGTATTTTAATTAGAGAAGGCGTCTCGTGCTCTTCTCTTTCCAGGGGGAAGGCTCTCTGCAACACCAAAGCAATTTGTCCCCGCTCTGCCTCCGTTTCTCATTCCCAAAACGTTTTTCTGAGTGCAGTGAAATTAATGTAGGGAGGAAATGTTGGTGGGGTTTTAATGGAGTGGGCAGAAGTTTCTGCATTGGCCCTGACAACACCACAGCATGCTTTTAAGATTACTCTAGCTGCATGGAAATGTTGCAAATATGTTTTCCCCTTTCTCGTTCTTTTGCTTACAGAAACACTTTGTATCCACTCTCTTTTTGCTCTTGCCTTAAATTAAAAGAAGTCTGCGGCTCCGTTTTTAAACGCAACAGGCAGTTGACTAGATTTTTGAGCGAGAGAGACAGCCTTTGAGAGTGTGTCTGGTGGTGACTAGAGGAAGACCCCTTCACTCATTTCCTGTGATGTACTGTAAATTATTTTACAGGTTTTATTGGTCTTTGATTTGAGATATAGGCTTTCATCAAATATGGATGCCATTCTTTAGCAATCTTAAATTGGATTTATGATTAAGAATGGCAAAGTTATCACCGTCTGTCCTCAGAAAGTGACATTATGACTGAAATCCTTTTACTGCAGATTGGGAAACGATGATTGCTATTAATTAATTACTCTGTAATATGTAAGGGTGTAAAGTAAGATGAGATATTCCAGCTGCCAGAGTTGTTCTGTAATTGCCTTTGTGGCTCTTATTCTCCAGCTCCAGAGAAGAGATTTTAGAAAGAGAAAGAAAAAGAAAAACTCAGTAGTATAACAGTCAGAATGCATTGCTCCTAATGGCTCCTTAAAAATTAAATAGCTTTTTAAAAAGGTAGCAGCTTTGGACTTACATTTGTGGTACTATATCACAAGGTATGCATTATTTCAGTCTTCTGTGTCACAAGATCCTTCAGTAATCATTCTAATATGCTGATTTGGTGCCCAGTTATTAAAAATGGTTCTTATTATCATCATTGTTGAAAACATTATCAAAAGTTTTTGATGCTTAATACTGACTGAGGTGCATTTTTAAGGATTCGTTGATGAGTTGAAACTTTACATTTTTATTTATTTATAAAAAACAACAACCAACACTTCCTTACCCCAAGCTATTCAGTGGTAGTGTATCTTGGTTTCCACAGAAATATTAAGCAGCAAAAACTGTTTTCAGCATTGATAACAAGAAGAAATGTTTCTTGAGCACCAAATCAGCATATTAGAATGATATCTGAAGGATCATGTGACACTGGAGTAACGGGTGCTGAAAATTCAGCGTCGCATCACGGGAATAAATTACATTTTAAACTATATTACTATAGTAAACAGTTACTTTGAATTATTAAAATATTTCACAATTTTGCTGTTTTTACTGTATTTTAATCAAATAAATGCAGCCTTGAGCATAAGAAAAAAAATTAAAACATTAAAAAAATCTTAATTATTTCAAAATTTTGTCCTGTAGTGTATTTCTAGGAACATATCCTGCATTCATAAGGCGGCAGAATAGAGTTGGTGGTTATTTGGATGCATGAACAATAGTGCCATTCAAGAATCAAACCTGTCAGCAATACGGTTGTCAATGAACAGGCCAATAAATTGATTCATGATTTTTGTTTTTATTTATTGTATTGATTTATTAGAAATGACTGTAATCCAACAAGACATAATTTTATAATAATATAACTAAAACTAAAACTACTGACTAATTTAAATGACAGAAATGTAAAGCTGTGTCCTTTTTTTTTTTTGTCAGTTTAATTTTAGTGTTTCTATAATCGTTATTGTTAGACAATTTTAAAATCACACATAGCAGCATTTTAAACAGTATTTACACATGACCAAGATTATGGTAACAGTGTTGTAGTAACTGCATTTTCCGTTAAAAAAATAGTTCACTTTACATATTTCATCTATTTTTTTGAGGTGAAAGAATTGAATACTTTGATTCTATAATTGCCCTCGCTTGGCATAAAAAAAGCATTATTCACATTTTGATGCACTTAGCATGTCAGAAAATAAGTTTCTGTTCTTTGAATATCTGATGATCGCTCTTTAAAGGACAAGCTGCCCTTGTGATTATTCAGGCTTCCCATGTTCCCTCACACCATGTTGTCTTTTACTCTGTAGGCAGTGCACTCAATGCCCTCTTGCTGTGAAAACAGGCTATTTGAAAGGATGCCTGTGTGATGTGCTCTTGTATTCCTCTTTGCTCTGCAGACTAACTGTCTGTCTCTATAAAGCGGAGTGATGCACAGACCGCCTCACATGGGCGGCACTCACACTTGACCTGCACACCCTCGACTCAATCAGAAAATTCATGAGCCTTGTCCACCTGTGCAATAATCATGTTGTCTAATCAGCATCTTGATATGCCTCACCTGTGAGGTGGATGGATTATCTTGGCAAAGGAGAAGTGCTCACTAACACAGATTTAGACAGATTTGTGAACAATATTTGAGAGAAATAGGCCTTTTGTGTACATAGAAAAAGTCTTAGATCTTTGAGTTCAGCTCATGAAAAATGGGGGCAAAAACAAAAGTGTTGCGTTTATAATTTTGTTCAGTATATATATATATGTAATTTGATTTTTCAACAAATAAATTAAATAAAATCTTACCCCAAACTTTTGAATGGTAACACATTACATGATATATTACATGATATATTGCATTAATTAGCTATATTTATATAAATGTATTATATTTTATATATTATATTATATTTTTAAATATGTAATATATTTTTAATATTTAACATTTCTTAATGTCCTATATATTTCTTTTAAACTATTAAATATTTTTTTCAATATATGGCAAATAGCAGATATAAGGCTATATATATACACTACCGGTCAAAAGTTTGGGATCAGAAAGACTTGTAATGTTTTTTAAAGAAGTCTCTTATGCTCATCAAAGCTGCATTTATTTGATCAAAAATACAGAAAAAAACCCCGTAATCTTGCAAAATGTTATTACAATATAAAATAATGGTTTCTATTTTAATATCCTTCAAAATAAAATTTATTTTTGTGATGCACAGCTGAATTTCAATCAGCCATTATGTTGTTGCTGCTAAGGGTGGCCCAACCAGTTATTAGGTTTAGGGGGCAAACACTTTTTCACACAGGGCCATGTAGTTTTGGATTTTGTTTTCCCTTAATAATAAAAACCTTCATTTAAAAACTGCATGTTGTGTTCACTTGTGTTATCTTTTACTAATATTTAAATGTGTTTGATGATCTGAAACATTAAAGTGTGACAAACATGCAAAAAAATAAGAAATCAGGAAGGGGGCCAACACTTTTTCACACCACTGTATATATGAACATCATATAATAATAAAAAGAGCAGAAAGTTGACCGTAAATAAATGTGCAAAATGGTAGCGTACAAATAGGCTCCATGCAGAGATGTAAAGGTCTATAATGGTAATTTAATGACAGATTATATAACCCATGACTATGTTTAAAATGGATTAGATAAACAAATGGAAGGATGTTTGTGCAGAAGCAGTTGTTCTCAAGCCATTCAGTCTCTGTGTCTCCAAATGAGGCATTGGGTGGAAAGATGGTGCACAGTAGTGAGAGACAGATCTGGAGACAGATCAACTTCATAATTGAATGCCCTCTCCTACAGCTCCCGCGTTGGACTTCAGGGTAGGAGGTCTGCCGCCATGCGATTGCAGTTTACGTTCTGCTTCGCTTCTCGTGTTGACAGAGATATCCAATAGTGTCTTCATTAGAGGTAGTCTCCTCCCCTTACATAGTTGAGGAACTTCAATGAGGCGGAAGCATGATGTGATTTACACAAACCTTGACTGAGTAATCCATTTAATTTTCTCTCACATTAAGTTTTAAATGCTGAAACACTCTGACCCGTGTCACTTTATTTGTCAATAAAGGCTCAGAGCAGCAGAGACAGATGAAGGCCTGAGGCGGTGGGATGTTGTTTTGAACGAACGGCCTGCAGTTGGAACGATTTCAGAGTCAGAAGTCAAAGAGAGCTTTATTACCAAGTATGTTTACACACACACACACACACAAGGAATTTATCGTGCTGCACATTTCAGCTTCTCTGTTTTCTGTTTACTGAAGATGATTATGCACCTTACATGTTCAAACAGAGTCAATTACTGTTTTCACTTGGCATACTGTTCGTATTAATTTGAGTCTCTAAATACAGTGCTCATAATGGGGTCATCTGAACCAAGCCATTTGAACTGTTCGGTGGAGAATGCTACAATGAGAGAGAGAGAGAGCCTCTGCTTGTTCTTCTTGTTGTTTTACTGGGGTTGAGAAGGGAGACAGAGGAACTGGCTCAAAGGCAAGTGGTATTCTTCCTCTTCTTCAGGCATTGTTTGTGGTTTGGGATTTCAAAGTGTTTTATCGGCACAAGGCAAAGCGCATATGTGTGAAACTTGCTGTGCGGACTGTGAGATTGGAGGTGGAAAAGCTACATTCTTCCTAGATATGTGTGGCTAAGGGGCGTGCGTTTCCACCAGCTTTGACTCAAAAGCAAAGTATTTCCTTATTTCAATGAAAAAGCCTATTGATTTGAATCTTTAGGGGCTTCAGACTCTGAAAAGGGCTTACGTGTTATTTGTCTATTTAACAACCCATTTATAAGAGAAGTCTTTGAAGTGAAAAATTTCAGCACTATGTAAAGTGCTGCATCAAGTGCATCAAGGACTGTACCTATAGACAGAGGTTCACTTTTCATTTCTGTCTGTTTAATTAGAAGCTGAATGAATTAATGAAATGTTTGTAGCTGTAAAATTTATGATTTGTTTCGCTTCACTTCTGCAGCATTTTTAGTTATTTTTATTTTGTCAGGCACTGATATCAAATTCCAAATGCACAAGAATACAGAGCCCAAAATTAACATAGCAATATTTTAGTAGAAACTATGTGTGTGTGTATATATATATATATATATATATAATATTTTTCTAAAATATATAATATTTTAATATGTATATATAATATGTATGTATGTATGTATGTATGTGTGTGTATATATATATATATATATATATAATA
>NW_015660051.1:1165645-1174339 GCF_001515625.1 Sinocyclocheilus rhinocerous | reverse complement strand
GAGGAAAAAAAATTAACTTAAATGATTTTAGCAAATGGCTGCAATATAACAAAGAGTGAAAAATTTAAGGGGGTCTGAATACTTTCCGTACCCACTGTATATATAATATTTTTCCAAAAGATATAATATTTTTCTGCAAACAAAGATAATTTTTTTCAGGGTTCTTTGATGAATAGAATGTTTAAAAGAACAGCATTTATTTAAAATAGAAATATTGTCACTTTTAATCAATTGAATGTGTTCTTGAACCCTACATACATCAGTGTTACTGACTGCAGCCATATGGCTTGGAAGAGTTTGGGATTGTATGTAAGGCAATTGTAGGAGCAGGTTCAGAGTTTGTCAGGCTGAGAGGCTTTAGACAAATGGATGTCGAGTGGACATGGAGTCCAGGTCTTAGCAGGTGACAGGTCGGAAAACCCTGCCAACCTTGTGCTCTTTGGGAGACTGATGACTTGGCACTTGTGAAAGTACAAAAGTGCCTTAGTCGCCAGAACTTTGGGGGAAAAAATAGTGTTTGGAGTGCTCTACTTCTCCTATCTCTGATCACATGCTTTACATCTATAACCACTACTGAAATCAGAGGCTTGAATGTGATGATTTCTCCTCTGGCTTTTGCCTGATGTTTGATCACATCATCATCTTTCTTTTGTGCAGTTCTATTGATGATATGAAAGTTTTTTTTCCCTCCTTTGCTCTCCTTTGAGGTGTCATCAAGGTATCATCAAGGCATCTTTTTTTCCCCCCACACTCTTGCAGGAATCAGAATAAATGATTCTGTATCTCAGATCCAATAGCAGATGTTGAATGTCAACAACTACAGAGAGTCTCTGTTCCTCTGTTCTGTTACTTTGTAGGGTTGTGTCTTAAAATCAATACCTAGATTGAATTAGCTTTCTTGTTTTTAACCTTTGAATTGTATTGTTCAAAATGAATCCCATCCAGCTCTAAATATCATTAATCAAGGAATAGTTCACCCAGCAAAATTTTGATATTGTTGACTCACTCTCATGTAGTTGTAAACTTGTACACTTATTTTTATTTATTTATTGGAAATTTTAAATATTCTTCAGAGGTTTTTTTTCCCCATAAAACAACAGTTCTGATTGTCATCAAAGTGACATAAACATACAATACATATACTATAGTAGAAATACCATTATGTGGCAAAGAGCTGTGTGAAGATTGTTCCAAATGTCTCATGTTGTGTCTCACAGATGAAATAACAAACAGCATGTTGGTTTGTGACATGACAGTGAGTAAATGATCACAGAATGTACATTTTTGTTGTAAATTGTTATTTTAAAGAAATAGCACACCCAGATAAACAAATCTGAAAATGTACTCACCCTCAGGCCATCCATGTGAAGGAAAAGGCTGTGTGTTTGTAATAAATCTATAATTTAGACATTTTTAACTTCAAACTGTTGCTTCCGACTAAAATACGAGTCCTTTATCCATTTTATTGCTTTCTCCAGTGAAAATGTCGTCTCATCTGAATCAGGAGAGAAATATTCACAGATCCAGAACTGTTTACAAGCAAAAACATTTCAAACCAGTTCTAAACAAATATGTTGGTGGATTTTAGTTGAGACGTTTTCACTGTAGGAAGCATTATTATGGATTGTTCTCGTATTTCGGCCAGAAGTGGGCTCGGCTAATGTCCGTCCCATGCACTGAAAGCTCTCTCCTCCACATCACGAGTAGACACGCCCCTTATTACTGATTGGCTACAAGTTTGTTAGGCTATTCGGCCCGAATCAGTTTTCTAAAGTGTTTTTGAAAAATCACATACCCTGCCTTTAAAGTTTAAACATCCTAATGATGGATTTGTTTATTATAGCATGCAGCTTTTCACTTCACAATATGTTAATTAATGGACTGGAGACATGTCAATATATATTGCAATGTTTTTGTCAGCTGTTTGGACTCTAATTCTGACGGCACCCATTCAGTGCAGAGGATCCATTGATGAAAGTGATGTTACCTTGATCCAATGAAGCAACAATTCATAAGTTGCATGTGTTTTGTTTACAGTTGTGCCTATGCTGACATGAGTGAGAATAGACTTACGGGAGAGAGACATTCTTTGTGTAGTTAGATCGAAAAACATTGAAAAGCTTGTTTTGCACAGTCTTCTTGGTTACAAGGAAAATATTAAGGTTTTTTAAAGTACTGCTGGAGTCTCTTTGTTGTCGAATGGTGGGATGTAGCCATGACTACTGAGATTCTGATTCATTTTATTCCTAATTTATTCCACCATAATAAATGGATATGTGTGAGACTGCAAACAGATCTTTTTTTAAAGCTATGACAAAGAATTAACTAGTTTTCATTAATGTCCACTGTGGGAAATTATCACGGACTCACCATGGAAACTGATAAAGAACACTGTTTTAATATATATGGTGTTTGATTTGTGAATGTTAATGACCTTTTTCTCCATAACTCCTCTCACTAATGCATCAGAGCTAAAAGCCTGACATATAGTGACTCCCAAACCTAACATGATATTCTGCTTCAAAGGTTTGATAGATAGGTTTTTTCAACGTTCAACCCTGAAACATTTTGAATGTAGCAAGTTTGGCACAAAACATGTTTTGTAAAAGAAATGTCATGGATTACAAGTATTTTTGTTAAATTAAAATGTGTTTCATTTCAAGGTACACTCTTAAAAATAAAGGTGCTTCACGATGCCATAGAAGAACCTTTTTGTCTAAATGGTTCCATGAACCTTTAACATCTGAGGAACCTTTCTATTACACAAAAGGTTCTTTGTGGCGAAAGAAGGTTCTTCAGATTACAAAAAGGTAAGAAAGAGATGGTTCTTTAAAGAACCTTGACTGAATGGTTTTTTGTGGAACCAAAAATGGTTCTTCTATGGCATCGCTTGAAGAACCTTTTGAAGCACCTTTATTTTTAAGAGTGTACACCACAAGCTAGCCTACCCAGTTATCCATTCCAGTTTAGTTAACTGTTCAAAAAATGTATGTATTTGAATTCCAAATATACTGTGACAGGGCTTGAATATATAGCACTTTAGGGTTAGTAATGACATATGATTTAGCTGTAAATAAATATTTAGTATTGGAATTAATAGTTTAAGAATCAATAAGCACATTCCTCTATGGTGACCCCGAATTTCTACAGCATTTACAGCTCTGCCATTATTTTGCCTGAGGTGGAAAAATATGATTTCTTGAAAGTTCAGGCAAGAGATTTTCAGAAAAAACAGTTTCTTGAAAATGATTTTTCAGCAATATTGAATAAGATGGTATGCACAGTCATCCAGTCAGTATTTCAATATAAACCCAACAGGGTGGTCTGCAAAGCGGACGAGTCTGGTGATTTAATATCAGAATGCAGCGATTGACCCGTCAGAATCAAGTATTCGAGAGATAATAAGAATAATAAGCATAAGTATAGACCCTCTGCTCCTCTCCTATTACTTTGAAAGTATTACATGTCTTGAAATATGTTATTGAAATACTTTTTCTTTTATCTTACCTTTGACTTGCTGGTATATGTGTGTACAAGTAATGAATTCAGTTTTGCTCATCATGAGAGAAGCTGGGCCATGTATGCTGTCATATGGTCCAAAGCTTCCAGATGGATGAGGACAGACCAACTGTACCCCTTAACTTCCTTTCTAGCAAAAAAACACTCTAAACATAGATGATTTATGGCTTCTTCAACATAGCTATATAGCACTCCAGGCTTTGTTTTCCACGCAGTTTTTAATCTGACATCTGAGATCATTTCATGTTATAGTATAAGATACTGTACATATTTGCTAAACAAGATGTAATATATAATGCAATAACTTTGATTATACAATACTGTAGCGAATCAGCTCATGGGGAAATATGAATAATTAATCATAACTAGTTATAATTAATTATAAATATTTAGATCCGCTGTAGATATTTACTTGACCTCTCAGGGTCAACTGTCTGTCAATTCTAAGAACGTTAATTTCCTGGTTAAGGGAAATAACTTTCTTACTGTACAACTCTACACAGGTGGATTTCCTATGGAAATTGTAGTGAGAAAGGTGTTTCTCAACATGCCATTAGGTCGTAAATGGATCTGGTCTAGCAGAGGTGTCGTGGTTGCCATGGGTACCGGGGGGGGCCTGGTGTCGTTGCAGACATCCTGACATCCAGTTTATTGGGTGAGGGGACTGTGACGATTTGTTAATCTAATGAATAACTGATTTGTTAAATCAAATGAAAAATTGTGTGTTTGATTGGTCCAGACGCTACAATACCTTGACTTGATTTTTATCGGAGAGCTTTCCTGTTTATATGGAAGTCATCTGAGCGTAATTCAGCTGACACTTAAGATGCACTTTTTATGGTTCATCCATACCTCACTGTTGGGTTATGTTTGCGTTTAATTATTTATCAAAGAATTTGGCCATGGCTTCCCTCCTAGAGTCTCCCCTTTTTAACAAACATATCAGTTTCCCACGTGTTGGTATGGTTTGTTGTTTATCTCCCAAAAGGCATTATTGACTAGTCCTAGATCAATATCACAGAGAATATGAGCATGATGTATTCCCATCGACCTGAAAGAAAGAACAATCTCACAGAGTCGACCAAAACTCCATTAGGGAAAAAGAAAGTGTGATTACAGGCCTGATAATGGGGCTGTGTACACATTGAAGTGCAGCACTCTCCCCATATCTATTGGCAGCATGAGTTTGGATGTGGAAAGTAGTGGCCATCAGCCTCACTGTTCCATCAAGACCATCACAGATCAAATCCACAGAGGGACTGAGACCAATAAAAGCGTTTTTTTCCCTGCTGGAACGTTGTTGATGGGCTCTTTCTTCGGTGAGATGTGAGGAAATGTACAGCTCTGAGATGTGCCTCTACTTAATGGGGGAACTTGGAAGCACTTGCAGTTATGCTATAATATTTTTGACTCGGAATGTACAACTGGCACATGGCAAAAAGTTGCAGATGAAGTGACGGTGCACCATTCCTTGAAAATTCAAATTAAGTTTGATGCATATGAAATTGCACAAGGATCTGTAGTGCATACTGTTTTAAGACACTTTAATTTTATTGTAGAATGACGACAATTAAATGAAATGTTGTTTGTGTCATTTGTGTCACCAAAGCACTTTTTAATGCTGTTGAAATCATATTAAACACCCATGTTTGTGGTAACCGGATTGCAATATGTAACATCTTCAGTTTTAATAAGCAGCATCATAATTATACTTTAAAGCTCATAAACATTCACAATTGAGTTTCATAGCTTTCAGATGGGGGATATCAATGTGACCGGATTGATTATTGCCCTCTGCTTTGCTCTGTTTGTTGTCGATGATTAAGATGATGGCCTATCGTACCATTATCCTCTCTAATATAGTTATGGAGACATCAGAGCTTGTAAATGTTGAGCAAAGCTGAGATGATAAAGCTAGTCCTCTAATCTTTCATATAATCTTTCATTACCTGGCTCTGCTGAGTTTTTCATGTTTTTCTCTTTGTGCGTGCAGTGTAGCGTAGCCGCCTGGGTACACTGGAGCTCGGTGTAAATCTGTATCCTGCCAAGATGGTTCCAGACTGCAGGAAAAGTGTGCATAAGTCGAGGAGGGGGTCACACCTCGGGCTCCTCTACTTACTTAACCTCCTCTGGTGAGGCTCCATTTCTGAGTGCAAAAGATGAATTATACACTTTGTGCATTGTGTGGATGCAGTGGAGGAGGTATTGAAGACCTAATTGTGGAGGTGGGTTTGAGTGTAGCTGAGCCAATAAAATGCCTTGGGATTAACAGGCCATTCTCTTTCAGTTTATGTGAGATGGGTAATGAGGGCCTTTTTAGTTTTATGTGGAAACTTTGCATTAAAACATATATTTGAGAACATGTATGTAATGATGGGTGTTTGTAAATGCAGCAGTACTGAATATATATACTTTTGTTTTGTTCAAATCTTGGAACACCGGTGTGAACACAAAGTATTGTGGGTTGTCTGTTGTTGTGTAGCAGTACTGAGGCAGTTAGCTTGACTGCAGAGGTCTCACGGTGCTAAATATGCACATATTTTATTTTCTCTGGAAACTGATAACAAAGAAATAACTTGCCTCCACCATTATTTTCAGAGACCTTAGGTATAAGACTGATTCAGAAAAATACACTTTTGGCACCATAAATAGCTTAGACATTTTGCGAAATGTCATTCTCTCCACGTTTATAATGTAAAATGCTGCAATAGTACATATTAACGGCACCGTCTTAAACAAAAACAGTACAGGACCTCTGCGCTATACTATCCAAATCCATTCTATCTGCTCTCATTTCCAACATGTTTCAATTCATTAGCTGCTTATGCTTTTGATGAATTGATGCCAGTATGCCGGTGGCTAGTTGAAATGAAGCTCCTTGGAACTAGTGAGACTGCGGAGTGAACGGGAAGACTCAGGTTTGTTGAGTACGATGGCCATTGTGTGCATCAGCACTTTGAAAATTCCCCTCTGTTAGGAGCAGCCTCCTCTGACAAAGACAGGAAATTAGTGTCTAAGAGGTTGTGCGGTGATTAAGTGTGGATCGTGGAGAGCTGCCTCGCACTGCTGTGAAGCAGATGGTAACTTTGGGGACGCTGACGTGGCTTTGTGTAAGTGAGAATGACAGGAGGCACTTTTCGAGCTGCACTGCCTGTTCCACCAACCTACCATTCTCTTCCTCTCTAACTGCCTCCGTTTTTTATTTTTCCGTTTCTGTATGTCTCTTTCACTGACATAAATGCACACTCTAGCCTATCTGTGTTTCTCTCAGTGGCTGGCTGATGGTAGAGCACATTATGTGTTCTTACTGGGTGGTTCTTTAATTACATTACCCTCTGCTAGGGTCTGTATACCCTATTATCTGCAAATAGAGTGACATACATTAGATCCATTCAGGGCGAAGTCGTATGTCACCTATAAGTAACAACCTTTTGATTACTTATTCAACTAAGGTGACCGGATCAAAATTAGCTTAGCACTTCCCAAGTTTTTTTTTTCCCTTTAGCATTCAATTTGTAGAGTATAAGCTTGGCTCCCTGTAAAACCCAGTTTGTGACAATCTCCACTGTAAATAAAGCTGATTTGATTTGACCCACCATCAAAAAGCATTTCATGCTCCTAAAGCCATGTTAAAGTTTATCTGAATGAACGCTCCCAATTCCTAGCGACAAAATGGTTCATTATCAGGGCGCAAAGGAAATGACAGAGGAGCTAACATGGTGAATGATGGATTAGCTTGTGTGGTAAATGCACTTCTGCATGGTGCCCTACTTAAAGTGACAAGTGCTCTGTTTGTGTAGTTTTGTGACTAAATGCTGTTGGTCCTTTGCAGCACAGTTTGGTGCAGGGTGGTACACAGCCTGAGTGTTTTTCACTGTAGTTATTCGCTTTCAGTCATACTGTCTCCATCTCTTCTACCTTCTTCAAGTTTCACTTCCAAGCCACCCGAGACTTCTTGTTGGTGAGAATGCGCAGATGGGCTTTAAAACGCTCTTGATTCAGCCGGCTGAATGCTCGAGGATGGAGCGGAGGCGAAAAGGACACTTTGGAGTCTTTAAGTTATCCTGCCTCAAGAATTTTGTGGTTTATCTTTAAAGGAATAGTTTAATAAAAAATGATACAAAAATTTTGTCATTTACTCACCCTCATGTAGTTCCAAACTCGGATGCCTTCATTTCTTCCTAGAAGATATGCCATGAAGATTTTTTTCCGTGAAGATATCCCAAAGATATTTTGAAGAATGGGGTCCAGTGTTGTTTTTGGGATCAGTGGAGGTCCATTGTTGTTTTTTGGTGAAAATCTGAATCTGTTAAATAGTGCGAAATTCTTGAATTATGATGACTTAAGGACTCAAAAGTGTCCCATTCGTCTCCACTGTTTTTGCTTTTATCCAGCTGAAATGAGAGTGTTTTGAAACATTTTATGGCAAAAAAAAAAGTCTTTTTTTATGTTCCACAGAAGAAAGTCATTCAGGTTTGCAACAACATGAGCATGCTTAAATAGTGACGCAAATTGATTTTTTTTTAACTTTAAGTGCTGCAGTCTCAGTTATACCACAGTGCAAATCACAGGACAGATTCAATTGTTTATTAGAAAATGTACAAGAAATCAACTGTGTTGTTAAACAGACATAAAAGCATAGATTTTTTTTCTCTTTTAGATGTTAAAATTAATGGATTCTTGTTACTTGTCAGTCAAAAGAGAGAAAGAACTCAGGAACTTTGCTTCTTGCTTTCATTTGGTCTGTGTTTCTAGAGCCCCTACACATATCAGTTCACTCATACACAACTAAGTGACACCACAGCCTTGTGTGCATGACTTGGAACAGGGATATTGGAAAAACAGAGAGAGACTTTTACTCTCAGCAGAAACTATAATGTAAATTATGAATGGCTGCTACTAGGGCTGTAGCGATAACCGCAATATCGCAATACATGCTATTGACGAACAAACCGCAGGCGCAGAGGAATGCATGATGCCCTTCTCGTTTTACACTTTGTGCATGTGTACTGAATATTAAATAAGTTAGTAATGATAACATAATATGTACCATGCTGATTTGTACTGAGGCTCCGTAGATTTGCACTTAACAAGCCTAAACAGACAATGAATGAGAGAGAGATCAACTAAGCATGTGCGATTACTTGCGAGTCATATATATTATAGAAAATAGGT
>NW_015660051.1:1144942-1165219 GCF_001515625.1 Sinocyclocheilus rhinocerous | reverse complement strand
GTGGCGCTCAAAGTTAAAATGATTTCAACAGCGTTTTTCATTTTGTCTTTCTTTGAATGAATCAGCGTTTTTGAACGTGTAGTTGAATGAACGATTTAAAGACTCCCTCAAAGACAGTCCCTTTCCACCACCTTGTGGCGCAACAGTGTAACTGCACTGACTGACAGCCCGTCTAGAACGCGCGCGCAGGTGGAAATATCAATAGAAAGCCTCTTGTCCAGTCGGATTCGATGATCAGAACGAACTGTTATACATATAGGCTAACAATAGCCTAACAATCTTATTGCCAATAATTGTGTCCAACGTGTATTTGAGAAAAACATTTATTTCATAATGATATTTCCCCCCATTTTCAATTGTTTTAGTTCAATGAAAGGTTAGATATTTGTGAATTTAAAAAAAATAAAAGGATCAAAATTATTAACAATGCAGATTTATTTTCACAGCCTTCCTTGATCATATTTATCAAGGGTGCCAATAATTCTGACCATGACTGTATATACATATATATATATTAGTGCTGTCAATCGAAAAAAAAAAAAAGTATTAATCGCACATTTTTCTGAAATTAATCGCGATTAATCCCACCTAACATTAACGTTTTCAAATATACTTTTATATTGCAATAATTTCACATTCAATCTTCAAATTAATGTACAAACAACATAAAGACAGTATATTTTTTTATATTTGTTTAATGGCATCTATCTTTATGACTGAAGGCCAGTATCAATAATACCTATACTGATTTCTCTATAAAATTGAATAAGCCCCCCCAATATTTAACCATTGACTATAGCCATTCCACATTACAGTATAATTGAGAGCTATCAGTTTTCGCTGCTGAACGTGACGCTGATCTGACACGCATCATATTTTCTCTCAACTCTTTTTACCTTTTCTGACCCACTTCAGGTCTTAAAGTCTCTATTAATAAGCTGGCGAGTTAAATCGGGTGTGTTAGATGAGTGAGACAGTGCAGGGCTGCTCCAGGACAGTTTTGAAAAACATTTCAGAGACATGTTCTTAAATGTGACTCATATAAAATATATTACATGCATGCACAGTTTTAAGGCGGCTTTAATTCGCCTTTTTGGTAACGTCATGACTTAACTGACCACGACATTGCATGCACGTAGTTTATTTACATTCTCAGTTGTTCTGCGACTGAATAAAAGTGACAGAAACAGCAGTTGTGAGTGGAGTGGCCAACCCTAGCCCCGCCCCTGCGTTAATTGCATTAAATATTTTTAACGCGTTAAACTGAAAAACAATAATCGCCTGCGTTAACGCGCTAATTTTGACACCACTAATATATATATATATATATATATAGCTCTGAAATATCTGGTCTCATTCTTGGCTAGTTACTACCAGCCAGCTGCACATTAAACTTTTATGGCTCTGTTTTGAACTTCAGAATTTTTTGCCCACCTTTGTACTTTGACTCATGGGTGAGTGACGCATCTTCACGTAGCCCTGAAACTCTGTCGCTTGGATAGGAATTTGTGCCAATCAACGAAATAGGATTTGTGCCAATCAACACCCGTAAAGGTCAGGCGGCGAGTAGACTTTAGAGATTAAAGAGGAACTCGGCGCAGGTGGCAGACCTCGGGCCCAGCCTGGAGCTGTTTGTGGCTCGAAAGCACGTCCAGGAAGTAATGAAATCTCGGCTTGGCCAGCGACGCTCATTGGCATTCACACTCCGTCTGCCTTGCTTTCCCGCCATCGGCCATGTGTGAGCTCGGCTGGCTGTTGGGATTGTGCGGACAAAGCATGCTGTCCCCTGATAAGGAAGCCTCCTCTGGTTCACCATTAGCCAGATTAGCACAACTAGGAGGCCTGGGCAGCAGCATCATGTCAAGCTCAGAAGCCGGAGAGCTTGGTATCCCAGGCTGAGTTTCATTTGTGGGTTCTTGCCTTGGCATGCAGCCCAGAATCAATGGTTTCAAGGGGAAGCAATGAGCATCTGTTTGATTTTCTGTTTGCTTTAGTCTCTTATCACATCTTCTCTCTGGCAGTCAGGTGATGATATGATCCTCTTCTTCCTGTAGGTCCCAGGATACGCAAATTGCCAGGTCTTATCCTCCTGTCCATACCGCTTCGCTGGCTGCTCCTGGTTTCTGGAGAACGCCTCCTCTCCACGCTGCCTCGGTCACCAGAAACCTGCCGCCACGTCAATCACGTCCTCACAGCTGGGTAATTAATTTCAAGTGCAAATTGCAGCTGTCTTCACTTGAGAGAGGGTGAGAATAGATCAGACTCCCCCCCCCTTTTAGTCTGTTTATACACAGTCCTAAGGCTTTCCAGACTGAGCTTGTTTCTCCAGACCAGTTTGCCAATGAGGCTCTGCTTAAATCTCAAGGGTGGTGATCAGAGTTTTTGTGTTTTTGTTTGTGCATCTTTCAAAGCCAGGTGACTGTAAGGAATATCAGTCATTTTAGAGTTGCCTGCTTGGCTACAATTAACCTGTGAGTTTTCAAAGGATGCTCTTTATGAGAAGAGACCTTTGTGACTAAGCCAATAGCCTTTGCTGTCTTTCAAGAATACTTTACCAAGCCCAATATGGGGAATCTCATGAGGCTTTGTAAACACTAGACTTTGTGGCTTCATGAGTTTAACTCTTTCTTTTTTCACTTTTTGCAAACTTGTTCTTCACCTTGCTCAGATTATGACAAACTTATTAGTGTTGGGAACTATTACTTTGGAAAGCGTAATTGTGCTACTATTATAAAAAAGTAGTTTATCTCGTAATTATTTTTTAAAAGATAGTAACGTTTTTTGTGTGCTTTGTTTCACTCTGTCAACTAGCTGATGCTCTCAGTGAGTGTTTGTCTCCTTGACACAGTTTGCATGCAACAACTAGACTCCTGTATTAACATTATGCCATTTTCAGTGTAAGCTAGGGTTGTGTGTCATGGAAAATTCAGTTCCTGAATGTGAATTTAATTAAATTTGGCAGGATGCAGAATTGCCATTTGAAATTTCAAAAAGCCTACATTTTGCATAGGCCAGCCAGCCAGATAGATAGAAAGATAGATAGATGGTTAGATCCATAGTTAGATGGATGGATTACATGTGTTGAATTACAGTACAGTCTTTCTGTCATTACATTTCAAATTCTAATTCAACTTCCTGCTGGAACTGTGGTGTAAACAGCTGTTTATTATAATTGGTAAGTTGGGATAGTTTGGTCACAATAATTTGCTCTACTCACTTGCAGCATAAACATACTGTAGTCATACGCAGTGCAGATGACTATGTGGGAGAGGTAGAGCTTTCAAAAGAAACCCAGATATTATGGTGAAACGTGTCTCATTCAAAAAGTTACGAGTATAGCAGTTACTTTGTGTTCCACAATTATACAACCTTTGTTGTATATTACATGAAAAGACCAGTGGAGAACATAATAGTTAAAAGTGTGCATAATTGCTTATGTAGAGATTGCAGGAACATCCCAACTACACAATTAACCGGCTTGCATAGACACAGACACTCAGACACAGGCTTTTTTATGGTAGACAGAATACCCGCATTTCCTCTGCGAGCCCTCATTTAGGTGAGCTGACCTTGCATGAGCTCCGTCAATCACTCTCTATCTGCCAGTAAATCCTCCCTTATCTTTGGCTTAAACTGATGGAGCTCGCACACATCTGCACTGCAGGAGACTCTGAGGCTGTACAGTCCAGGAACAGAGTCAGATTGACTGAAGCTGCTGGAGTGATGGGATGGTTTGTTTGTGATTGACGTACATTGAAAGTGAGTTCGGGTTCAGGGCGTTCACACAGGATGGGGGCTGAATGGTGTTTGGATGTATTTTGCATGTTCAGGGCGACTTGGTGGCTAGTTTGAAGGCCAGATTTACTTTTGTGCAAAATGGGGAATTGTGCTGTGTAAAATGCATCAGCGCAGATTTTGAGGGCACATTTGCTCTGTTACCTGATTTGCAGAATTTCTTCATTGAAACGGGCCCTAAAACAATACATGTAGAGCGTGCAAAAAAGCTGTGCTATCAGTGGCCGTGATTTACTGTTAGTAAATCTGTAAAGTTTTAGTAGAAGGTGGTGTTTTGTTTTAGCTGAGACAGCTCTGTCTCTGGAGGTAGAGCTGTGTGATTTGAGTCTTATTGTCCTCCAAGACATTTGAGGGAACAGCTCTGCCTCGAGTCTGCAGTGCACTCAGTGGAACTGTACATCTCACCATTGGCTGAATGTGTGCTCTGTTTCTCTCTCCCTAGCTCTTGCTGTCTTTCTCTCTGTCACTCTCTGTCATTTGGTATAGCATTGGAAACCCCTGTTGTTGGAGAATAAAGTTGTTGCACATTATTATGCTTTTTAGGCATGCATGATATGTTTTTTTTAAATTTATTAATGTGTTGAGTGATATTGGATATTTCATTGTGTGATAATTTCCCGTTTTTACATTTAGATTATCTTTGCTGTCTTCTCATGCTAAGTTAAGTGTTTAAAAACATTGATAATACACATTTACATTTAATCTTTTGCAAATCTTAAAATTAATATGCATTTTCATGCTGCATATTGTAGTGTTGTGATGACTAAATTAAATTGTAGCATTTTAAAGGATTGAATTGAATTTAGTTTTATTTTATAATTTATGCTAAATAGTATATCATTTTAGTATCATCAGCCATAACTTATTGAAATTGGCCATTTTAATATAGATGCAAATTTAGTAGTGTTTTTGCTGTATATTTCAGCTTTGAAGTCAGTTTATTCCTAGTTTGTCTATTTCCACATTATAGCCTGATGAGCTAACTTGTGTTAAAGAGGCAGCGGAACATGTTTGTTGGTATAAAGTGCCCCTATTATGGTTCATAATTTGGTTTTGGGTGTCCCCAACAAGAGGTTTACATGCATGCAAGGTCAAAAAACACTTTAATTTTCTTATAATATGCATTTAATTTGACCTTATTTCTCAGTGACTCTCACGCGATTCATTCGAAGATTCATCTTTCCAAACCCCTCCTTTTCATGAGTCTACTCTGCTCTGATTGGTCAGATGACCCAGTCTGTTGTGATTGGTCTACTGCGTACAGCGCATTTCGGAAACGTGCTCCACTGTGTTCTAAAAATAAAGAATTAGAGGGGAAAAAGTTGTTTTACACTTATGTTAGCGAATCGGACCCACAGCTTGGTAGTAAAGACCCAAACAATAATGTTATATGCTTTAGCCGAACACAGATATGGAGTACTGATAAATCACTGCAGTTTGTTAACCAACTTACTGCTCCATCCTTTATCATGACTTCAAGTAATAAGAACGACAGACATTTTATATTAATTGACACATTTCTAGACAATAGCGGGCCCACAGTGATTAGCAGAACTATAACGTGAGTTAGCCGGAGACCTACAGCTGCACTGAGTGTACAACACAACACACAAAACTACATATTTTGCACAATCAACAGAACAATAAAGCAACAATTATTAATCATGTTTATAGGTTATGATTTCGAGGAGTAAGCTGGTCCAAACAAACTGGGCACTAACCCATCTTACAAAGATGTTTACGAATCCTGCGTTGAACTTGCGGAGATTAGAGAAGCAGACCGTCAGTGAAATGACGGGAACACAGCAAAAGTTTGTGATTATACTGCTGGTATCGTAATAAAGATGAATTTTAACCACTGATCCTCCACAGCCTCATCCTTTAGAAGTGAAAATAAACCGAATTTACTGTCACAGCACAGAGCACAGCGTCTTCTTGACATTATGATATCCACACGAAAGAGCTACAGCATTTGAGGAGGGGGATTTAAGTTTTCACAGAACATAGGCAGGCATTATGCAAATGTGTTAACTTGTGACATATGAACTTCATGGAAATGGAAACAACTCGTTTCAGCGGTTCAGAGTCCACTCTTTCTTTTGAGAGACAGTAACTTTATTTATGACGCACTTTCAGCTTTACAACTTTGCAGACCGTTTACATTCACATGCAGCTACATTACACACTACATGAAAGGTAATTTTCAAAAATCCATAATAGGGACACTTTAAGTAAAGTTTATTTTGGTTAATATAGGTGAACTTAAATTCCTCACCAGTTAATGTTTTCACCATTATGACGACGATCTGAAAAAAGGCATCTAAACCTTTCTGACGTGAAAAATGACATGATTATTATGCTGTTAACATTACACGTGAAACATTTGAAAATATGTTTGTTTTACATAAAATAAAAATAATATACAAACCTTTTTGGTGAGTTACTGGTACATTATTTCATTATTTTTGTCCGTTAACCGCCACTTCCACCTCAGAGTTAAAAAAAAAACTTGAAAAGAAATCTCTCTTGCGATTGGTCAGTTTTTCGCAGGCTTTGATTTAAATTGATTTACAGTAGAGAAAATTTACAGTAGTGACCATATATTTTCCCTTAATCCTAATATACTGTAATATACTGTATACACATTTTACAGTATCTTACAGTATATATTATATAATTACAGAAATCGGTTAAAGTGTAATAAAGTAAAATATTTATTTGCAGGGAAGCTGAGATATGTGACTAGATCATGATGATATGATGAAATAGATGATTTTAGTGTGAGCTTGTGCTCAACTTGCAATATGATATCTGGAGAACAGAATGAAGGTATTTGATTTAATGCTGATATATACATAAAACTGAGTAATAACTAATGAAATTAAAATGAAAATTCTGTCATCATTAACTCACCCTCATGTCATTCCAAACCTGTATGCATGGCTTGCTTCTGTGCATCACAAAAGAAGTTTCGGTACCATTGACTTTCATTGTTGAAATGAAAAAAGCACTGAAAGATTTTCAAAATATCTTTTATGTTTCACTGACGAATTTGTGTGTGTGTGTCTTTATCATCTTAAAATGGCCATATTGACCAGTTAATTAGCCTGGGTGATGTAAGGCTTAATGACGTAATGATGATGAGGATGATGATAGCAACAGCAACAATGATGATGATAATGATGATGAGCCGATGATGAGTATGAAACTTTTTTTTGTAAGTCATTCATTCTTTGTATGCTTGTCTAAACAAGTATGTGTTAATCCGACACGTCCTCTCACATTGTCTCTCTCCTCCTTTCGCTCATCAACAGTACTCACATCCCCCATCCTCCCCTTTCTTCTCTTCATGATTGTTTTTTTTTTTTTTTTTTTTGAAGAAGAAGAAGCTGAGGGTTGTTCTCTGTGAATGTTTCCCCCATTCCTGTAGTGAAGCTAAGCTAATGTGGCATCAGTGCTGGCCGTATGTTGCCCTTCCACACACTATGCGGCTGTGTGTGCGTGTCTCTGACGTAGAGAGACATAAGGTGGCAGCCTGCAGACCTGGAGATGCTAGAATTTTTCCCTACCTGAGCCAGCATGGGGTTCAAGATACTTTGCTCAATCTGACACTGATAAGCTTTTATCTTGAGTGTGGGAGGAAGATTTGTTTATTTGTATACAGTATGACGAATAGTTGGTGTTTCTGTTGACACATTTGAATTCTACATAAGGGGTTCACATGACATTCTGTTAAGTTGTATTTGTTCTGCTATCTGTAGATCTCTAAAGTGGGCATCCACTAAGCAATTTGTCAGAGAATACGCTGCTGCAAGTGTGTCTGTGTATGTCAGGGTGAAATCAAGCAAACGTCAAACTGAATGCACTTGTGTGCAATTAAATGCACATCAGTGGGCAGGCATTCAGATTAGGTTAACTGAACATGACATTTTCTTGGCTGAAGACAGATGCTTGCTCTATTTCTTGCCTGACATTTGCCTCCTTTTTTGATGGCAGATTTACACAAAAAAATAATTAACATTTTTCCTCCTGACATCCAAAGTATGCATTCACATAGTAAAAAATAATATTGAAGTTAATCTTTACTGGTCAAATAGGATTTGATAAAAGTGATGGTATGATTCCTGATCATGCAGCCTAATTATAACGTTCATGTCTGTCAAGCGCTTGAGTGTTTGAACATAATTTCATGCATCCATAACTAGGTCTCTTTACTCAATTTTCCACTCTGGCAATCCTGATGATTCTACAGCTGATGCAAACCTAATTTATTTTTTAAATAAAGTCTTTGACCCTCTAGCAACAAGTTAGAAAGGTGGTACAGCATGGGAAAACAGATTTTACAATTGCACAAATGGAGCTACTTTATTGGCCGCTGCCCTGGAACTGAGACAGAGTTTACTTGCAAAAGGAAAACAAGTCTTTACTGTGTCACATTAATTAGCTGCCATGTCTCTTTAGATCGTTATAATCCACAGCTAAACCTCCAGCAGTATAACCAAAGCACTGTGACAACAACTGAATCGAGTCATTCAAAGCCGACCGTGGGTCATAGTAATGAAATGGGTTTACAGTTTTAAACAACACAATAATTTCTAGACAATTGCATTTGTATTGCACTTCTATTTGTGAACAGGTGTAACTAGCACTGGCTACAAAGCGCATACAGACACAATACAGCACAATACAGGGCAAGAAAAGAAATAAGTAACACGTTGAATTAAATGTGAAATTTGTAAGTAATATTTTTTAAAGTAGTATGTATATATATTTTTTGTAAAATGTTCACCAATAATCTTTATTTACAACTTGTACTATACAGTGTACTATATATATATATATAATGTGTGTGTGTGTGTATACAGTACTGTACAAAATTTTAGGCTTGATTGGATATGTATTTTATATTTTCCTATTGACATATTTACTACTGACACACTAAAGCAAAATATATAGGTAACCATCTTAAAATAATTGTGAAGCATTTATTGTGCCTAACTTGCACAATACTATTTATATTTATATTTGTTTGCAGAGAACTCTGCAATACTTTGTTCTGACTGGTCATTCATAGCATTCTGACATCAAATATTTTTGAATGGCTCAATAATCGCATTTTTATCTGTATTTACTGTGCATTTTGTCAATTTCTTTGCTGCCTGGTCATTATTGCAAAAGTAATCCCTTCAGGATGATGAGAAACTCCTCTGCAACAGTTTATTTTGCACATATATTTGCATAATTATAATTCATTTTTTAAACAATTAGTTGAAAGCTAGAGATGCAATATAAGTGCTACATGCTACATTGTATTAAGGGACCATATTACAAGTGGAAACTGTTCTTACATATGTTTTCAGAGTCTCTTTAAAGAGATTTTTGTATCATACTGGGCTTTTCCGTGGTAGGTCACTGCTAAGGGTTGTAGAGTTTCAGACTAAACATCTGAGCCTCAGGCTAATTCATCCCACTCAGGAAGAGAAAGCGCTGCCACTACTGCTTCAAGAGAAGCCACAACCAAACCCTTAATTATGATAGAATTAATTCTCTCTACAAAATGCTGAGGCTGGGTGCAGACCAAGCCTTATTTTGGCTTAGCTCAGATCTCCGCCAGGGGTTAGGAGCTATTGAATGTGGCCTTTCCATGTGAGGCCATTTTTTTTCTTCCTTTTTGGCTGAGCACCTTGTCTTTTCATTAACTTGTTCCTAAGCATCCTTGTATTTCTTTCGTGAGTCTGAAGTGTCAGTGTGCTCTCATATGAATCAATCAATGTAATTATTCGCTTGATTGAACCCCTTAATAATTTTTTGGTGATTTGTTTCTGGAACAGCTGCATATTCAGAGGATACGCTTAAGTAAGTATTTTAAGAGCCGTCACGTATCTATGAGTTGAAAAATACAGTCAGGATAGTTGTTGATGTATTAAATGACCCTACATAACTTAGTCACGCTAATTTATCAAAGTACCAGGATGCTTGCAGAATTCAGAATTAATTACTAGTCGCATAGCTGCTAGCTGGAATCTTGGAGTAGCAGTAAATAGCCCATGCTAAAGGAGAGATAAATCATTCACAAATGCTACTCTAGTGGAGAGGGGCCTCTCTAATGTCACGTACCTTATGCACATTATCAACACAAATACTCGTAAATAACAGCTCACCCACATTGTGCATCATTTCTTGAGATGTTGTAATGCACACATTTGCGCAGGAGAGCCACACCGATGAAAAATCACATGTAAATTGATGAAGTGTGGTAATATTAGGTAAATATCCTCACCATTTCCCACTTCACTCTGTCAGCAGATGGAAGGCTGCAAAATTTAGTGCCTCCCATGAGGGATAATGTCCCACACACGAATGCTGGCATATAAATTACACTGAGTTCTACCTGTTCGCGCTGATGGGTGGCTGAAGAACTTATGTGGTTTCCGGAAATTGAACAAACAAGTTAATACAGTCTCATGGTGATTTTTTAACCTACCGATCTTTTCGCATTGACAGGCTCGACTGAAATGTGAGCCGTTGCCTGTTATTTGCGAGGGGTCTACGTGTGGCCTCAGGGGTTTTATCAGGAATACAGCACCCTAATGAATTAATTCATCATGGTATTTTCACTTGGGGTGGTAATTCACTCGACTGTGGATGGCGAGGCAGAGTTTCCGAGCTCTGCTGCGTTAACGCTAGCATTAGATGCTGCAGTAGGATGGTGATTTAGCAGGCTGTCACACCGCACCCAGAGGGCAAGCTCCAGTTTTTGCCATCGTCCTCTGGGCCATAAATAATTCCCATCGTGCTGCTGTGTGATGGCTTCCCGTAATGGTGCCAGGCAGCATGCCGTGGCCGGTCACTGTTAGCTGTGCCCACCTGAGACCCACAAACACTGGGGAACACTGTTTTTTTTTTAGGTATCCTGACATGTTTGTCAGTGTGTGACAAACATGTGACATGAGTGTGATCGGTGTATTGAATCATAAAGCTCTAGGAGGCTCACTAGGGCATTGGAGCTGGGAGATGTGGAATCCCTTGACAATCATGAATGTATGTGAGCTCTTCTGCCTTTTTATCACATGCAGCTTCTGCAATCAGCTGGAACACTTCGTGTAGTATCTGTGATACCCTTGTGGTCTAATAAAAAGGAACCAAAGAATGGGCACTTCTTAATTTGCACACTACCCCAAATAGTAGTGCCTATACATTAGAATTTTTGTATCAAGCAATAGTCCATTTTTTCTTCTTTTTTTAAGGAGAAAATGTGAAACTGGCACTTTTTATATTAATAAAGGCGTTACCTCAATCAAACAATTTACCACATGCTATTGTTTGCAGACGCTAAGAGTAAGTGACTAAATAGCTATCTAAACTGTTATCAATACAATTTTTTCCTTTCATATAACCAACAAAGTATACTCATTGTCAATACACAGCACTTTCTGAGCTCAGAAAATTTTCATGCAATTACAGTGAATGGTGTCTGGAGCTTTCAAGCTTCTAAAAGGCACCATAAAGCAGTCTGTAAGGCGTGTGCTTTGTATTCCATGTCTTTTGAAGTTATACAATACACTTATGTGACAAACAGACTAAAATATAAGTTGTTATCTTATGAAGTTGTTAAATTTAAAGGGACAGTTCACCCAAAATTTAAACTCCTATTTACTGATGTTGTTCCAAACCTGTATGATTTTATTTCTTCCATGGAACATAGGGGAAATGTCTCAGTGTTTTTGATGAGGGTGAGTAAATGATGACAGTATTTTAATTTTAGTATGAAAAAGCCCTTTAGGCGAACAACCAGATCATAGAGTCAGTGAACTGAACTCTTGAACTTCATCATTTTAATTTGTAAGCGAATCATTCAGGATTGTGTTTCTCAAAAGCAGCATAACCATGAAACCATTGGCACCAATGGTCCTTATGCTCTACTTTGGCTTCTGGTGTTTTTGGAATAAGCCCTGACTGATTTTGTCAACTGGATTGAGCAATTCATTGAAAATATTTAACTCAAAAGAAAAGTTAGTTCATTAATTGGTCATGGCTACTTCTCTTCTCTTGTGATCACTCAAATGAGAGTTAAAGTTGATTTTCATTAAATTGTGTCTGTTCCTCATATAAATCTATCTTACAACTTCAGAAGATGTGGAATACAGTGCAAGAGTTGTATCGATCACTTTGATACCTTTATGGTGTATTTTTTGTCATTTTGGAGCAGTTTTTTGGACAGCTCCAGTTCTCAATCTTTTTCATTATATTAAATACAAAAGTGGTATACTCTTAAATTCACCTTTTGTGTTAAAAAAAAGTCAGAAGTAAAAAAAAAACAAATAAATAAATCAAATGGGTTCGAAACAGCATGAGGGTGATTAAATAATGGCAGAATGGTCTTTTTTCTGTTAAGCACTAAACTGAACTTCTATTGTCCCAGGGGTTTGCCTTTGTAGAATTAGAGCTGAAGTATTGGACAGGCTGCGTGGTGCTCTGTGTGAGGCAAGAAAAGAAGTTATGAAGTTATGAAAAGAAGTCCTGCCCTGTCGAGGGCGAGAGACCTGCAAGCGATGCAGAGAGCGAGTCTGATGGTAGAAGGACAGAATGAAAGGAGGAGACAGAAGGAGAGAGAGATCTTCCCTTGCTCTTCTCTTCTATCGTAGCTGGCGAAGCTCACATAGACTGTTCTGGCATCACTGTGATCTTCAAAGTCACTCACACTAACCCTTGCTCAGGAGGGGCAACATGCAAGCTGCCCTCAGGCAGGGAAAGCTTTGCTACTTCAAAGTTTGTTCTGCACTTATATCTCTCTCATTCTCATTTCCCCCGTCTTCAAACCCTATATTTAAATTAACTCTGTCTTTTTCATTTACTCTAACAAGAGAATGCCAAATGAAGCTTTGTTCAAGGCTAGATTAGATATATCTTAGTGACACAAAGGTTACAGCGGGTAATTAAAATTTCCGCCAGCACAGCCACAATATATCACACTGTCACTTTTTTAGGGTACAGCTGGCAGTTTCTGTCTCTCTCTTTCTTCTTGCTTCAATGGAAGAAATGAGGATGAGAATGCGAGAACAGGTATCTTTCAGTTCTTTGTTTACCACCCCTCAGTTCTCACCTTTTATTTCACCTCAGGCCTCAAAAGTTTTCTTGCTCTGTTTTCTTTTAATTCTGCATCCTGTTTTCATGTCACGAGCATCTCAAGCTGCAAAACCTGAGCCTTGAGACCAATTTCCACCGGTTGTTTTTTAATATCTAAATTCTGTTTTATTTTAAAACCAATCCCATATGTAATGTAAACCCCAGCGCACATAGCATATAAATCTGTCAATTTGTAATTCAGACAACTAGTGTTAAAAGTGCTGAAGGGAAGATGTCAACTTAAATTTGAAGTATTTTGAAATGCTCCATGCCTTTTCTCTTTTTTTCTTCCAGAAGATGCATGAATTTGAAATGACTGTATACACGGCATTTGATATTCACAACTGCGGCTATATCAAAATTTGGTCAGTCTCATTAAATCAGACTGCTACAGGAGAGAGACACAGATGAATGGAAATCCCAAAGAATAGCGATGAAGTCAGCACAAGTTGCATGTACAAGGCTGCAGAAAATGTGATATAATACTAATTAGCTCTTATTCCCTGTGAGTCCATGCACATTGTAAGGAATTTCATAACCAGGGGTTAAATTGAGCTGGAACAATATGGAATGACACTCCAGCACCCTTGATTAAACATTTCTTTCAGATATTGATTGATATGCAGTAGCAACTTTGCTCAGGTTATCAGAAACCATTTAGCCGAAAGCAAAAGATTGTTCCCAAAAGTAAGGCTCATATTTAATTTAGCAATATTTGTACACTACTGTTTAAATGTTTGGGGTCTGTAAGACTTTTTAATGGTTTTGCAAAAGAGATCTTATGCTAATTTCTATAGACACTTCATTAGAAACTTCAGTTGTGTGGCCTCTCCATTAACCTCCATGCTCAAAAGAAATTCTTCATGTCTCACATGGTCACCAGTAGCTCAGGAAGCTTTTCAAAGACTTGAGTCATGATTCACGTCAGCTCCCATTCTCCAACACCCTGATCCTGAACTTCCATTCATTGTTGAAGTGGATGCCTCTAACACCAGTATTGGAACCATCCTCTCTCAACGTCATGGTTCTCCATCTAAACTCTTTCCCTGTGCTTACTATTCCCATAAACTCAGTCCAGCTGAGCAGAACTATGATGACGCAATTGGGAGTTATTATCCATGAAATCGGCTCTGGAGAAGTGGCGCCATTGGTTGGAAGGAGCTACAAATCCTTTTGTAGTTTTAACAGACCACAAGAATTTGGAATACCTGCTATCTGCCAAGAGACTGAATCCCCGACAAGCCAGTTGGGCTTTCTTCTTCACACGATTCGACTTCACTTTTACTTATCGTCCTGGCTCCAAGAATACTAAAACAGATGCCTTGTCCCGCCATCACGGATACTTAACTCCAATCAATACCAAAGAAACCATCATACCATCCACATTGATCGTCGCACCTGTCCAATGGGACATAATGGCTGAACTTGCCCAAGCCAACTCCCAAGAACCTTCCCTTCCTGAATGCCCTCCAGACAAGACATTTGTTCCTCAGGATCTTTGCAATAGAGTCATAAAACACATCCATTCCTCTCCCAGCTCTGGTCATCCCGGAATTACAGCCACTCTCCATCTCCTCCTGAACCGGTTCTGGTGGCCAGACATACAAGAAGACAACATAGACTTCATACGTAACTGTTATACCTGTAACACACACAAATCATTCAGACAATTACTGTCCGGTTTTCTGCTACCATTACCAGTTCCTCAACGTGCCTGGTCTTATATCACCATAGACTTTGTCACAGACCTCCCGAAGTCCAATGGTAATACCACCATACTCTCTGTTATCGATCGCTTTTTCAAGGCTTGCCATCTAATCTCATTATCCAAGCTGCCTACAGCTTTTGAGAATGCAGAACTTCTGTGCAGCATTGTGTTTCAATTCTGTTGTCTTCCTGAGGATATTGTGCCTGACAGTGGCCCTCAGTTTACCTCAAGAGTATGGAGAGCTTTCTTCCAGCAACTCAATATCAATGTTAGCCTTACCTCTGGATATCATCCTCGATACAATGGTCAGACTGAGCATCTAAACCAAGAGCTCACTCGCTTCCTCAGATCCTACTGCCATTAGATCCCAGCCGATATCTCATATGAATACGCACAGAACTCACTTCAAAAACCTTCTACCGGGCTAACTCCTTTCCAATGTGTGCTGGGCTTCCAACCTTCCCCATTCCCATGGTCAGGAGAACCTGCTAATCTACCTTCTGTAAATAATTGGCTTCAGAGAAGCGAGAACACAAGGAATCATCACCCACTTGCATCCCACTTGCAACACACTGTAAGAAGACAAAAGATGCAAGCTGATCATCATCGGCGCCCCAGTCCAGAGTATGCTCCAGGTCAATGGGTCTGGTTATCCTCCCGAGATCTCCGCCTCTGACTGCCCTGCACGAAGCTCAGTCCCAGGTAAGTGGGACCTTTCAAAATTGTTAGACAAAACATACCAGTTTTTCTTACACTTTTCTCAAACCCGCTGGTGGTCCGAAAGGGGAAGAGGAGGAGGAGACCAGTGCCCAGGGCCCCCCCACCCATCCTTGTGGACGGCGAGGAGGCATACCAGGCTGGAGACCTACTTGATTCCAGACGCCAGGCTTCCCCCCACTTGCCACCAGAGGGATCCCTCTCCCGAATATTAACTTTTTCCCATGTACCTGGAACTGATTACTCACTCACCTGTTTCGCAATACACTGACTATTTAAGCTGCACACATTCATTCATTCTTTGAGAAGTCTTGTTTTGCCCTGGTGAACAATTCTGAGAGTTTTTTCCTGTTATTGCCTGCCCACGGTTTGACTTTGGACTGCATTTTCTCTTGTGATTCTCTGCTGCCTGCCCTTTGACTTGTATGATTCTGTGGATTTACTTCTGATTGTTGCCTGCTCTGATCCATTGCTTGTTTGTGGATTACGACTTAGCCTTGCCTTTACTGCTTACTGTTTGACCCTGACTGTACGACTACGATTCCAATAAAGCTGCACATGGATCCTCACTCCGCTGACGCCTCGTTACACTAATATGCTGATTTGGTGCTTAAGAAACATTTTCTATTATTGTCAGTGTTGAACAGTTGTACTGCTTATTATTTTTGTGGAAACGGTGCTAGCATTTTTTTTTCAGGATTTAGGTTTTGATGAAAGGAAATTTCAAAAGAACAGCATTTATTTAAAAAATACAAATATTTTGTAACATTATAAATGTCTTTACTTTCACTTTTGATCAATTTAATGCATCCTTGCTGAATCAGATTGACATTAACTTCCTTAAAAAAAACGTACAGATCCCAAATATTTGAACTTATGTGTATCTGTATAGGTATTTCACTTTTGATTGATTTGTTTTTGTTTCATACAACCCTGGTTTACATTTAGCTTGGTTGTGTCGATAGATACGAGAGCAATTGTACTTTTTATACTTCAGACTTAAACTCCTTGTTCAATGTGTTATGCGTTTGTTCGTGTGAATGTGTTGACAGAAGAATGACAGGCTTCATCCATCCAAACTTAGCTAACAGACAGTGTTTATATATGTTTGTTGATAAAAACATCTTTCCTGAATCTAGCCTACCATTTCCCTTGGGAACATCATATTTGTTCTCATTCCCTTCCCGTGGCCCCTTTCATAGGCAGTCTTTCTCATTTAATTAACTCATAAAAGAGCTGTCTTACAATGCCATTTTGCGATGCAAAATATCATTACCTTGTCATGAGTCTCCAATGTCATTGCAATCCACCATGAAAAATAACACAGCCTTCAGTCTCTCTGAAATGATGCTATTGTTCATTTGACAGGCATGCAAAGTAATACAAGTTTTTTTTTATTTTTTATTTTTATTAGATCCTCACAGTAAGGGATGTGGATTGACTCGCTGTGCTAAAATGTCATGCAAGGCGCACTCTCTCATTTGTTTCTGCCCACGCTGTGTATCCAAAAGGCCACCATTCCTTAGAATAAGTTTACCCGGCCCACATCAGCACCCACCTTCTCTGGACTTGTAGCTGTTGCCAGGAACAGTATACGGACACTTTGTACTATTTTAGCTAGTGTATAATCGAGTTTATTTTATTATGTTGTGTTATGTGTTCATTTCTTCCTTCCTTACTCAACAGGTGCCTCACAGGCCTCATTTGAATCATTAGGCTTTATTTCATGGCCCCTAACATGCCTGTTTATGAATATACACTACTGTTAAAAAAGTTTGGGGTCAGTAAGTTTTTTTTAAATTATGCTTTATTCAGCAGGGATGCATTAATTTGATCAAAAGTGGCAGTAAAGACTTTCACAAAAAAAAAATCATTCCATTATATTCCATAATATAATATTATATTACATTTTACATTTATATAAAATATATTATATTTGTAATATTTTATTGTAATAAAATATATTGAAATAGAAAACAGTTATTTGAAATTGAATTGTGACATTTCACAATATTACTGTTCTTGCCTTTGATCAAATAAATGCAGCCTTGGTGAGCATAAGAGACGTTTTTCATTAAAAATATTTAACCTCCAAAGCATGAAATTTGGTCAAGCCCTTTTAATCGTGCTTCCAGTGCAATACCATTTTGAATGACAATGTTAATCGTTTCTCATAAGAGCTAATCTCTCATACCTGATTTTTTGGAGGTGCTGTAGCGTCTGGACCACTCAAACACACAATATATATTTTGTTTTTATATTTAACAAATACTCTGTAACCCCCCCTCAGTTAACAAGCCATATGAGGACCCATGTTATGTAGTTAATAAAACCTTACTTGTGTCACACTTGACGTTGTTCATTGTTTGCTCATAACTGGAGTCCCTAATCATGCAGATTTATGCTACAAGCTCTGTGTAGAGTTGTACAGTAAGAAAGTTATTTCCCTTAACCAGGAAATTAACGTTCTTAGAATTGACAAGACAGTTGACCCTGAGAGGTCAAGTAAATATCTACAGCGGATCTAAAATATTCATAATTAATTATAACTAGTTATGATTAATTATTCATATTTCCCATGAGCTGATTCGTTACAGTGCAAACCAAGCTTTAGTTACAGAAAATTCCTATATTTATGGAACCACTTCCAGTTTCTTTAAAACACATTCATGTACATCCTTTTTAAAGTAACATATCAATTCAAGTCTTTCAGTGTTGTAAAAAAAAATCTATTGGATGATCCGGCTGCATGCATAATGAAATGGACCATTTTTGAAACCATGTTGGCGTTTGCTGAGAATATATACATATATTATATATATAATCAAAGCAACAGCAGATGCGAAAGGCTGAAACGATGGCAGCCCTTTGCTTCTGTTGCAGTTTAAATGTGTAACCTCTGTTGACCTTGTGTTGAAGCTGAATACTTAATCTTTAATTTCCTTGGGCCCAGAATTCATAGCTCATTTAAAAAGCAAAGAAAACAACCTCACTTAATGCATCCTCACTTAATAAAAGTATTATTATTTTTTTAAATCATACTTCAAACTTTTGAATGGTAGTGTATTCAGTTTCCATAAAAATATTAAGCAGCACAACTGTTTTCAATGTTAAAATATTATCAATAGCACACACACACACACACACACACACATATGAAATGGAATAGCGAGCGATATCTGTGCACAGATTTCATGCATAAATATTTGAATAAATTCAATCTGACTGCAATGTTTATGTTTACCATAAACTCTGCAATATTATATGTGCACGTCTTCCAAACAAAAGTTCTCTGCATGCAAAGAGCATTAGCATAGCAATAAGAATCTGTCAGCACTCCTGTCAGAGACATGGCTCCATAGTCTGTAATTGGCGTGTTTTCCATTCTGACACATGTAAAAATGTCAAAACAGCTGTTGTTTCTTACTTTCCCATCCATCCGACTTCTCAACAGTCTTTTTATCCTATATAATGTTAAAAAGACATGTAATCTCCTCCACTGATTATTTCTTCACACCCTCCATCATGTTTATAGCTGTGATGCAAATAAACTCTCACGATAAAAGGACCCAGAAGCAAAGGCAAGTCAAACGGAGGATTTTATGGTCCACAAAAACTCAGGCAGTCTGCCGTTCACTGGCCGTATCCGGCGGTCGCAGAAATGGTCATTAACCCAAAATAACTGGAACATAGGGTAGACTTGAGTTGAGAGTTTGGGGCGCCACCCACGGGCTGCTGGGCGAGGACCGACTACCTCTCAGATTGTACGGACCGGTGCAGCGTCCGGAGGAGAGCGAACTGCTGGCAGCGGGTAACTGGGAGACTGGGCAGAAATCCAGGTAAGTCACACGACAGGACACGACTTGACAATGCAGGACTAGACTCAACTTAGCTAACACAACTGACAGAATAGAGTAGCCAAGAGACTGACATCAAAGCGCAATAATCTGGCAAAAGACCTTGTAACATGCAGAGAGAAATAGAGAGGAAAATCAGTGTAAAGAGGGAACAGGTGCAGTCCCAATCAGTGCGAGCTGGACAGCGGGCTTAATACACGAGACGTGGGAAATCCGGGTGAACCAGTCTTAAAAAAAAAAAAAGGAGGTAATCTTAGTCGCACCGCCACCGGACTGAGCACCTTAACAATCGAAAAAGGGCCAATAAATTTAGGCGCTAACTTACGAGACGGAGACTGTAGGGGTAGGTTACGAGTGGATAGCCATACTCTCTGGCCACAAATGTATCTTGGGGCCTTAGAGCGGTGACGATTGGCAGCCTGACAGGTACGCCTTCTTGTCTTACATAATGCATTGCGCACCCTCTTCCAGGTACATCGACAGGTACATCTAAGTCGTTGCTAGACTTAGATTGGGCGCAGACTGGACACGAAGCTACAAAACGGCATACATCACGGACTAAAGCGGGCCACCAGAAACGTTGGCGGACAGTAGCTTGAGTCCCTCGCACCCCAGGGTGCGCAGCGAGCCTGGAGGCGTGACTCCAGCGGAGAACAGCTGGACGCATGGACTTGGGAAAGAACAATTTACCCGTCGCACAATCTTGAGGAACAGCGACGCGAGCAAGGGCCCTCTTTACCTGCTGTTCGATTCCCCAGACCACACGACCATCAGGCAGGATAGTCTCTGTGGATGAGCCGTCCTCCGAAGAACCGAACTGACGAGACAGAGCATCGGGTTTAGTATTATTAGAGCCTGGTCTGTAGGAAATGGTAAAGTTGAATCGTGCAAAGAATAGAGCCCACCGTGCCTGTCTAGCATTTAATCTCTTAGCCGAACGAATATATTCGAGATTACGGTGATCAGTCCAAACTACGAACGGATGAGCTGCCCCCTCCGAATGGCCAGGAGTTCGCGGTTACCTATATCGTAGTTACGTTCCGCTGGCAAGAGACGGTGAGGAGAAAAAAAAAA
>NW_015660051.1:1122393-1144766 GCF_001515625.1 Sinocyclocheilus rhinocerous | reverse complement strand
TTAAACAAAACTTTTTTTTAAAAATAGCTAAAAGGGGGGGGGGAAAAAAAAAAAAAAAAAAAAAAAAGTGCACGGGTGGACCCGGTCGTCCTGTGGAGAGCGCTGCAACAGCACCGCTCCCACCCCAACATTAGACGCGTCAACCTCCACTATGAATTGTCTAGTAGTATCGGGAGTGATAAGAATAGGGGTGGTTGTAAATAACCTCTTAAGACGGTCGAAGGCTACTTGAGCTGCGTCGGACCAAGAGAAACAGGACTTGGTCTAAGTGAGGGCGGTAAGGGTTCCGAATAAAGCTACGATAAATGTTTGCAAACCCCAAAAATCTTTGGAGAGCAGTGCGTGAGTCAGGTATGGGCCAATCGCTAATGGCACGCATCTCGGCCGGATCCATACTAATGCCCTCGGCGGATATGACAAAACCCAAAAACGTAACAGAATCAGCATGAAAAAATGCACTTCTCGGCCTTAACAAAAAGGCGATGCTCTAGCAGGCGTTGTAGCGCACGACGCACACGCTGAACGTGTTCCCGGGGTTAGGATGAAAAAATGAGAATGTCATCCAGGTACACGAAAACGAAGACATTGAGCATGTTCCTAAGGACATCGTTCACAAGTGCTTGGAAAACAGCCGGAGTGTTGACGAGCCCGAACGGTAGAACCCGGTATTCGAAGTGGCCTAAGGGCGTATTGAAAGCGGTCTTCCATTCATCTCCCTCCTTGATGCGCACCAAATGATATGCATTGCGAAGGTCTAATTTCGTGAAAATCCTTGCTCCCTGCAAGATCTCAAATGCTGACGACATAAGTGGCAATGGGTACCGGTTATTAACAGTTATGCCGTTCAACCCAACTCATAATCTATTTTTCAAGAAGAAGAAACCCGGGCCGGCGGGAGAGGAGGGAACAATAGTACCGGCGGCCAGCGAATCTGCAAGGTATTTCTCAAGCGCTTCGCGTTCAGGGGCGGACAAGGAATAAAGTCTACCACGAGGTGGCGTACTACCCGGAACAAGATCGATGCTGCAGTCATACGGTCGATGGGGAGGGAGAGAAGCAGCCCGGGAACGACTGAATACCGCTCGCAGATCGTGGTACTCCTTCGGGACACCAGATAAATCGCCGGGTTCTTCCTGAAACACAGAAACAGAGGACACAGCAGGCACAGCCGAGACAAGACACTTAACATGACAAGATAAGCTACAAGACATTATGGTCCCTTCTACCCAGTTAATTTGGGGATTATGCTGAGTTAACCAGGGATGCCCTAAAACGAGAAGCGTTAGGGGGGGGAATGAAAAATAAAAAAGAAATTGTCTCTTGGTGATTGCCAGAAATGGTGAGACTCACCGGAACGGTGGCTCGAAGGATCTTGGAGAGGATGCGACCATCCAGGGCATAGATGGTGGGAGGGTCACTTAATTCTAGAAAAGGAATGTCGTGATCGATAGCCCAGTTCTCATCCATGAAATTCCCCTCAGCCCCCGAATCAACAAGGGCCGCACAGGGAAAAGTAGAGCCCCCACAGCGTAGGCAGGCCTCGAGGGACTTACGTGTCTTGTGAGATGGGGAAAAGGTAGTCGCGCTCGCCAGTACTCCCCGGTCTACTGGCGAGCCCTCTCTTTTACTGGACATCTTGCGGCGAAATGCCCCGGAGCACCACAATACATACAGAGACCCCCCGTAATGCGGCGCTGACGCTCCTCAGCAGAGATACACAGATCCCCAGTCACGAGCCCACCCAGTCAGGAGAGAGAGCACAAAAGCAACCCTGGAGCGATCCTCGGCATATGTTATAGGCTGGAGGGAAAAAAACACCTCACACTGCGTCAAATAGGCTCGGCACTCAGTGGGCTGTCCAGAATAGCAAGGAGGATTGTTTATGCGAGGTTCTGGAGAGTTACGTGGCTGAGGCACCACCGGCTGCTCAGGGCGCAGGTTCTGCAGCAGATTGGTTAAATCCGTCACCTGGGCTGACAGGCTCTCCACGGCGTACCTGGCGGCGGCGAGTTCCTCCTTGTGTCGGCCCAGCATAGCCCCCTGCAGCTCCACTGCTGAACGAATTGTAGTCTCCTTCGCTGGGTCCATCCTTTGGCCAGATTATTCTGTCACGATAAAAGGACCCAGAAGCAAAGGCAAGTCAAACTGAGGATTTTATTGTCCACACAAACTAACTCAGGCAGTCTGCCATTCCCTGGCCGTATCCAGCGGTCGCAGAACTGGTCATTAACACAAAAGAACTGGAACATAGGGTAGACTTGACTTGAGAGTTCGGGGAGAAACTCTCAGACTGTACAGACCTCTGCCACTCTCAGACGGTGCAGCATCCGGAGGAGAGCAAACTGCTGGCAACGGGTAACTGGAAGACTGGGCAGAAATCCAGGTAAGTCACACGACTTGACAATGCAGGACTGGACTCAACTAACACAACTGACAGAATAGAGTAGCCAAGAGACCGACATCAAAGCGCAATAATCTGGCAAAAGACCTTGTAACACGCAGAGAGAAATAGAGAGGAAAATCAGCGTAAAGAGGGAACAGGTGCAGTCCCAATCAGCGCGAGCGCTGATTGTGATCGCGAACAGCTGAGTCTAGGATAGTACAGCACGAAAAAGAATAGTGCTGTACTATCTAGTCAAACCCGGCTCATGACATAAACGCACGCTGCACTGGACAACAAGGGATTTTTGAACCAGACTGTAAAAATCGCCAGTTATTTATTTTTATTTATTTTTATTCATTACTCTAACATATTTTCAATTACAGTGACGTGATCACTGACCGGATTGTTTCAATTTCTTTTTAGTCAGTTACAAATTTTCACACCTTCATAACACATTAGCTTCTGTCTGCTGGCTCTGTTTTGTTACTTTAATATGCTTCTCAAATGTCTGCTCATATTATTCACCCTCCCCTTTTTGTTTGATATATTACAAAGTACAAAGTTGGATCATTTCAATACGTCTCAATGATAACTGGTTGTCTGCTGTAAAGTGTGTTTTGTCATGCCACTAAACTGCAAGAGCTCTACAGATCACTAACCTTATATCACTGTATTCAAATTTGTATTCTGTATTCTCAGTGCACTCACATGAGCAAATAAGCCTAACCTTCCAATCACATTGAAGCACAGCTCAAATGGAGAAAACATGCTTGAAACATAATAACGATGTCTACATTACATTAGGTTCCTACTTTGGTTTTCTGAACATTTCCCCAAAGGCTTAGGATGACCATATGAGAGGTGTATGAGAGGTGCTTGACTGGAGAGTCTATCCAGCTTGGAGACTGTTAGATGTGACTCAGAAGATTGTGTTTGCTGTAAAGTCCTACACTCCCTCCTGACCAGAGCCTGCACCTTCTTTACCAACCCAGCAAACGGTCTCCTGCGTGGGGCACGGCTACAGGTTCCAATCAGTCTGTGGTGTGGATAAGTAGTCTGTCGGGGTTTGACTGCTAGACCTTCAGTCTACTCGTACAGAAGCATGAATAAAACATTTGCTTATCAATTGTTCATCTGATGCACAGGGACGAGAGTGGCACTACGCAAGTGCCAGAATAATGGCCTGTCATCTCACTGAGCCAACCATAGCCAGGGATAATGACTGCTAATGCTAACATTTTCATGGTGCTGAGAAAAAAATCTGGCTCTTTTGTGCTATCTTAATTATGCTTGGGGAATAGACATGGACCTCTAAAGAGACATTTACTCAAACATAAGCATGTGTTGCAGCATTTACTAATTTATGTTTTATTTAGCTTCTGTTTCTCACTTTGAAAAGCCATCAAGAATTCAGAAATGAATTGTACTTTCAGAGCGGACAGCAAAGACTAGACCCCCTCCTGTGCGAGTGCTCTGTGTTCTTGGCACAATCCAATTACGCCTGTGAAATACAAAACTCAGACCTGCTTTATTCGGTGCCCTCTTAAGCAAAATGAGGCTGAGGACCTGAACCCGGCTGCTGTTAACTGATTGTTCAGTTTGGAGAATGGCAACGAAACTGGTGTGAAACATCAACCCCCCACTGAGTCCAGACGAGGCCTTGTCCGCTCAGTAGCTCTCAATTTCCATGCCATGTGACTGAAGTGATTGGCACTTTCGAATGCTTTCGTGATTGAGGTGAGAAAGATGTTGCTGGCTGTCTCTGTCTCGCTTTTTATTGCTGTCTCTCTCTTATTCACAAACACACACACACACACAGTTCTGCCTGCTGCTCTGTTTGTCTTAGATTTATGTAAAATACTACTAGTACACTGATATTTGTATACTTACTACATAAAGTATACTTAAAAATATACTTGAACTTTACTTAAGTATACTTACTAAAATAAACTTGAAGGTAAGGGTATCTTAATCAGATTTTTGGTTGATTTGGCTTTGCTTGCAAATTGAATGAGGAGTCATTGGAAAATGGCTCATATGATAATATTGATGTTAAACAAAGGCAGATGATGCGTTTTATTGATCTTCATTATGTTCTGAATCTAAAACCCTTTTACTTTTATTCTTTGTAATGCTGATTGAGTCCACAAGGACCTTGAATACGAGGTGACGTCTGCGTTCACAAATGGATCTTGTCATATCTGATCACCATTGATTTTTCTCTTCCTGCTCCAACTGAGTCAAAATAATTTAGGAAGCATTTCAGCTCGGCTAGAACCTCCATTACGACTGCAGTTTGGGTGGGTGGACTACAAAAAAAAAATTCTAGGGGATTTAATAATTTATGGCCGGCTTTTTATTTAACAACAAGCTGTCAACCTGACTCCCCTCTCAGAATTTCAGTGACTAATTCTGCAGACAGGAAGTGACACGGCTGACAGGGCAGCCCACGTGGACGAGCAGGAGAAGGTGAGATGTCACACAGAAGGCTGTCAAAAGCCTTTTCTCTCACTTTTAATGAGATTCCCAGATTTCAAATGAGCTGTAGTCCGATCTGCCTCAGCTCTCCTTATTATTCGCGGTGGCAGCTGTGACTTTGGTGTGTGTGTGTATTTAGGTGAGCGGACTCCTGTGTGTGTGAACATACATATCCATCAACAGTCTGTATCTATACAAGTGACTGTAGACTGCTAGGTCGCAACATTGTTCCCATGTCACATACTGAACTTTACCCATCACTGTAAACAAATCATATAGCATTATCACTAATGTTGTACATAGAGCCTTGATTAGCTGCCGTCATAATTAAGGGTTGCTAAATTAATGATTTGCTGGACCAAGAGTTTTTGCTCTACAGATCAGTGGTCCTTAAGAATAGTGTTGAAGTGGTGTATTAATTAGATTTTTCCAGGCAGGGAGGCAGAGGAGGAGTGCGTTTAGTGTCCATGTCTGAATCTTTGTTAATTAGGTTTAAACAGCACACGCATATTTGCTTAGATGAAATTATCAGAGAGAGAGAAACGTGGGCTGGTAAGAGAGGATGTTCATACAAACACAATCTGTGTGAAGCCACTTCGTTGTCGCCTAGAAACAAGACAAGCTCTGTCAGATGTGCTCTCTTATGTTCAGAGTTTAAAGGTAACTTTGGTGCTTGCTAACCGTCAAAAGATCATACAGTGCATCTCTGGAACATAATTAGATGCAAAAGTGAAATCAACAAAATTGAAATGGAGTGCCACTTTTCAGATCTCAATGCTGTTAATATAATTTTTCTTGAACAAAGTCAACCTGATTCATATTTTTCTGTTGGCACACTCTGAAGAAATAATACAAATTTATTTTTTTTATTTTTTTTTACATTGTTTTAGCAGAATAGTTCATCAAAAAAAAAAAGTAATTTACTCACACTCATGTTGTTCTAAAACCACACAATGACTTTCTTCCACAAAAAAGGGAACTTTTATTTTTGTTTTTTTGAAGTATATCAATTTTGAAAGCTTGCCAGCCCCAGTGGCCAGGAATATAAAAAAATTTAAAAATGCACCTTTTGTGTTACACAGAACAAAGAAAGTCATACTGGTTTGGAAAGATGAGGGAGGGTAAATGGCAGAATTTTCATTTAATTATTGTTGTTGTAAATCTTCCCATCTGCAGCTGCTCTCAAATCTCATCGGGTCATTCTCCCAAAACCATTAAAACACTATGGCAGTAATGATTTAAAATATAAAATGTGTAATTTAGTAATATAAAAAATACCATAATAAACACAATATTGTTCTCTACCTCGCACAAAGCGTAATTCCAACATAGAAATGAATATAATTTTTTTTATTGTATTTTATTGCATTTTATACTGAAATTAAACGGATCAAAATGAAAATATTCAGAAAAAAAAAATGAATGGATGTTCTGCTAGAGATTTTATACATGACAGAAAAATTTAACGGAATATTCATGTGTAATAATAATGAAAAAAAGTGGAAAAATTAAGTCTATGACGACTGATGCTCTCATCATCTGCGACATTTTTAAAGGACTGTGCTTCTGCACATTGAAATTTGGCAAGCTGCAATCACTGATGTCAAGCCTGGTGTGACACGAGTCATTGGTTGTCAAGCTCTAAGTCTGAATGTGCAAATGCAAAGATATATGAGAGCTGCTGTGAAGGGAACATTTCCAGCGAATGAGTGATTTTATATGTAAATAACTGTAATATAAACTGAATTTTCATTTTTTGTGTTCTTATTCCCTGAATTTAGCTTCAAGTCTTAGCCAGCCCCATATAACCTTTTACGTATTCATTAAACACATGACGGAAGATGTTAGACTGTCACAGGGGAACCAATCTGCCAATTCGTTTAACAGCATATGTGTAATTCAGCAGATAAATCACACTTACCTCCACTCACACTCAATATCTTTACCGCTCAGTAAACTGTTCTCAAGTTTACAGCCAGAGTGGACAAAGAACTACATGAACTGTGTTGATTGATGTCTTAAATGAGTTCCCTCTAATTGCCCCTTTCTGTGGTAGTTAGTTTTGCTCTTAGGCAGTGTTACACAAAGCAGAGACCTAGTTCTTTTGATATGAGCCACAATGTTTGCGCTGTCATCTGGTTTACACAGCACAAACTAATCTCATCAGGATCCTACATACGTTACCACCCCTCCTTAACCTTATTAAAGGCCTCTAGATCTCAGCTCTCTGCAGGGTGACAGACAGCCACTGTTCATTAGGCAGATGTGGAACTGATCTGAAGACAGTATGAGAATATGAGGACTTTTGTATTCATGGCAGTTTTATTCAGGGAACCCTAATAACTCATCTCTATTACTGAATGTCAGTTCAAAGAGACTGTGGTCTCAATATCTTAGTCACAGTTTCCTTGTGAACATGAACATAATGGGACATTTTTTGCAATATATGTAATTTATATACCTCTTAAATATTCCTTATCAATTTTGAAAACTGTTAAAGCATCCAGTTCAGCAGTTGAAAACTGCTTCATATTTTTATGGAAATCGTGATAAATTTTTTTTTCAGGATTCTTTGATAAATAAGTTCAAAAGAAAAGCATTTATTTGAAATAAAAAATCTGTAATATTATAAATGCCTTTACAGTCACTTTTGATCAATTTAATGCATCCTCACTTAATAAAAGTATTATTATTTTTTAAATCATACTTCAAACATTGAATGGTAGTGTATCACAGTTTCCATAAAAATATAAAGCATCACAACTGTTTTCCATGTTTATAATAAAAAGCAATGTTTCTTGATCAGCAAATTAAAATGATTTCTCATAGCAGATCATATATACAGATTCCATATATATATATACAGTGGGGAAAATAATTATTTGATCCCCTGCTGATTTTATAAGTTTGACCACTTACAAAAAAATTAAGGGTCTATAATTTTTATTGTAAGTTTATTTTAACGGATAGAGACAGAATATCAACAAAAAAAATTCTTTGTAAGTGGGCAAACTTACAAAATCAGTAGGGGATCAAATAATTATTTTCCTCACTGTATATATATGTATATATATATATATATATATATATGGAATGGAATAAATGGAATAGCGTGCACATATTTCATGCTTAAATATTTTAATAAATTCGATCTGACTGCAATGTTTATGTGTACTATGAACTCTGCAATATTATGTGTGCACATCTTCCAAACAAAAGTTCTCTGCATGCAAAGAGCATTAGCATAGCAACAGTAAGAATCTGTCAGCACTCCTGTCAGAGACATGGCTCCATAGTCTGTAATTGGCGTGTTTTCCATTCTGACACATGTAAAAATGTAATCCACTGATTATTTCTTCACACCTTCAATCATGCTTATAGATTTGATGCAAATAAACGCACGCTGCACTGGACATATGCACAAGGGATTTTTGAACCAGAGTGTAAAAATCACCAGTTATTCTTTTTTAAAAATACATTACTCTGATATATTTTCAATTTAAGTGTTTGCACAATGGTTTTTCACTTCGAGTCAGATTGAACAATTTCAGTGACGTGATCACTGACCGGATTGTGTCAATTTCTTTTCAACCAGTCACAAATTTTCACACCTTCATAACACATTAGCTTCAGTCTGCTGGCTCTGTTTTGTTTCTTTAATATGCTTCTCAAATGTCTGCTCATATTATTCACCCTCCTCTTTTTTGTTTGATATATTACAAAGTGCAAAGTTGGATCGTTTCAATGTGTCTCAATAATAACTGGTTGTCTGCTGTCAAGTGGTGAAAAGCGCTATACAAATAAACTTGAATTGAATTGAATTGATTTGAAAAGTGTGTTTTGTCATGCCACTAAACTGCAAGAGCTCTACAGCACACTAACCTTATATCGCTGTATTCAAATTTATTCTCAGTGCACTCACACGAGCAAATAAGCCTAACCTTCCAATCACATTGAAGCACAGCTCAAATGGAGAAAACATGCTTAAAACATAATAACGATGTCTACATTACATTAGGTTGCTACTTTGGTTTTCTGAACATTTCCCCGAAGCCTTCTCAGATAGAGAGTCAGGTGTATGAGAGTTGCTTTACTGGAGAGTCTATCCAGCTTGGAGACTGTTAGATGTGAATCAGAAGATTGTGTTTGCTGTAAAGTCCTACACTCCCTCCCAACCAGAGCCTGCATCTTCTTTCCCAATCCAGCAAATGGTCTCCTGCGTGGGGCACGGCTACAGGTTCCAATCAGTCTGTGGCGTGGATAAGTAGTCTGTCGGGGTTTGACTGCTAGACCTTCAGCACTTAAGTCTACTCGTACACACGTATGAATAAAACATTTGCTTATCAATTGTTCATCTGATGCACAGGGACGAGAGTGGCACTACGCAAGTGCCAGAATAATGGCCTGTCATCTCACTGAGCCAACCATAGCCAGGGATAATGACTGCTAATGCTAATGGAGGTCTAATTTCCAACGCTACTCTTCAGGGTGGAAAACAAGGGCACTGCCTCCATAAATAAGTGTGCATGTGGCATGTTTTTGTACGGAAAATTACTGTTTGTCATTGAGGGGTAATAGCTTGTCTGAGGAGGGCAAACTGTTTTTGTGCTCTGTTAAACGGAACCAAAGTTGCACTGCAACCTAATATTCTGCCTTCGTTGGCTGATTTTGGCTACTTGGCTTGTGTGTGTTGTTGTAAAAGGTCAAGCTTTGCTGTTTAGCATGACGCTTTTATCCAGTTACCATTCACGGTCATTTAAAATTAGCTGTGTATATACACTACCATTCATAAGTTTGGGGTCGGTAAATGTTTTTGAAAGCCTCTTATGCTTACCAAGGCTGCATTTCTTTGATAAAAAATGCAGTAAAAACAACAATATTGTGCAATATTATAACAATTTAAAATAGTTATTTTCTATTTTAAAATATTTGTAATATGTAATATTATATATGTAATTTATTCCTGTGATGCAAAGCTGAATTTTCAGCAGCCATTACTTCAGACTTAAAGTGTCATATCATCCTTTAGAAATCATTCTAATATGCTGATTTGATGCTCAATAAACTTTTCTTGTCATTGTCAGTGTTGAAAACAGTTGTGCTTCTTATAATTTTGTGTAAACAGTGATACATTTTGAGTTATTTATTTATTTATAGGATTCTTTGCTTCATAGAAATATCAAAAGAATAGCATTTATTGGAAATAGTAAAGCCATTTATAATGTCACTTTTGATGAATGTAAAAAATGTAATAAATAAGTAAATACATAAATAAATAATACAAAAATTAGATACTCCCACTGCTTACTCCAACTAAACTTTTGAATGATAGTGTGTGTATTGCTATTATAGTAGGTCTGTAAAATGTAATTAATTTCACAGTTTTTCTAATCGTTAACCATGAATATTAAAACGTGTAATTATTAATATATTTACACATTACATCACCAAATAATAGGATCAATGTAAAGAAAGCATATTTTAAATATTTGTTTAATGGCATCTTTTCAACACATGCTAAGGTCAGTAACACCAATACCAATACTGATACCTAGATCTGTTGTAAATAAACATATTAGTAATGTACATTTAAAAGCCATCATTTTTAACATTATCGTGAGAATACAATGCTACAAGTGAGGGGAAAACAAATGCCGCATTTCTTACATGATCCCCCCCCCCTCATGTTAAACTGTCCATATTAATCACATAAACTGTCACTGGGATGGATGGGATTGTTAACATTCTCTAGGTATTATAGGTCTCTGTGGTGTATTTGGCGAGTTGAGCCTCAACAACTAAACCTGTTCACATCTAGCCTTTGGTCCAGCCAGGCACTTGCCCTTATCAACAACCAGGCACTGGAAATTATGAATACACACAGGTCATTTGGAGTTTGTTTGAGATGTAGGGAATACCCAGGACAACAGGAGGACTCTGGGTAGGCCAGAGAGGCGGACAGTGGCCAGCTGCCATGTGTTGAGTGTCACTTAGACAGACGGGCAGCCAGTTGCAGCCTGCTGGATCGCGTACATGACATTTTCCTGGTCCGGGGTGTGGACAAGCCAGGTTGGTGTGATGTGGAATGTGAGGGACAATAGTGCTTTTGATTGCAGGACTTCTGCAGTATTTGAGCACTCCTTCCAGACCATAAACAGCAGACCGTCTCTGTAAGCCCAACTCACCCACTGTGGACGACAAAGTAGAGGATCCGTATGTGTATATAACGAGAGAAAGGCTCTTGCATGCACATGCTGGTGTCAGAGGAAGAGCTTCTGGTCTCCACTCTGAGGTAAGAACTATCACTCTAGTCTTGTTGATGTAGGGTTCAAAGAGCAGACATTTTTCACAGTGAACCGAGGTCTGAATCAGATTATCAAGGTCGGCTTTTTAAATGTTACATGACTTGTCTGTCTCCTTTACAGACTTTGATCACCTGACATTCATGCTTCAAAGGTATTTGAGAGAGCTTTGTGCTACAAGCTGAGTGCTATTTTTTATTGACATGGAAATGGTCAGTCTTTGAAGGCAAAGCTAGGTACTTAAAACTCTGTGTAGTGGTCAGTATAAAATGTTCTGCACATTGTGTGTCAGTAGACTGGCTCGGCTTTGACCTGCCTTTGAATACTGTACTGTATGTTGTGCGCCTCCAAGTCAACTGGAAATACAATGAAGAAGTATATCTAGATTATTTCTCTCTTTCTTCTTGGTTCAAACCAGTGTATGCAATACAAGAGAAAGTTACACATGAACTTACATCATGAACCGTCATTTGTTCTAACAAAGATCCAGTGAAAAAGACTTGTACATATGTACATAATGTACATAATGTACATATACACTACCATTCAAATGTTTGAGGTTGGTACGATTTTGAAAATGTTTTTGAAATAAGTCTTTTATGCTCACCAAGGCTGTATTCATTTGATCAAAAACAGTAAAACAGTAATGTTTTGAAATAATATTATTATAAAATATCTATTTAATAATATCTAATTATTATAATATATTTTATTCCAATGAATTCTGAAGGTCTAGTCATTACTCCAGTCTTCAGTGTGACATGCTCCTTCAGAAATCATTCTAATATGCTGATTTGGTGCTCTAGAAACATTTATTATTATTATCAATGTTAAAAACTGTGATAAAGTTTATTTCAGGAATCTTTGAAGAAAGTTCAAAAGAACAGCATTTGTTTTAAATAGAAATGTAACATTATAAATGTCTTTACTGTCACTTTTGATCAATTTAATGTGTAATTGCTAAATTAAAGTATTAATATCTTTTTTTAAAAATTACTGACCCCAGACTTTTGAACGTACTGTACATTCAGTATGGGTTTATTGTCTATGTTCTGTCGATTTCTGCATATACTTTGCTACAAAAAGCTTGAACATTTCTCCTTATTTCCCAAGGGGAAAATATACAATTCTTATATAGATTCATGCTGTGCATTTGAAATCCATAGAACCGTATCTGCAGAGAACTGGTGTGTATTTGTGCATGTTTGTGTACATTTGAGTGGGATTTGTAGGATTTCTGTAGGCATGCCAGTCCCTATGCTGCCTGGGCAAGAAGAAGTGGTGCAGGGTCCTGGCAGTGGACAGCGGAGCGTCTTCCATCCAAATGTTTCTGATTGGTGGAAAAGCCTCTCTGTAAGTCCTCGCCAGAGGCTCATTTCCGCAACTGTTTTTGTTTTGAGTCGATTCAGCACAATTTTTGTCAAACACACAAATCACTGAGCGGCGAGGGTATGAGTGGGGACTCGTAATGGCACATAAACACAAAACAGAAAGGGATCCTCATCCTGCATTGAATCAACTGTTCACCCCTCCACCACAGGTCCTACCTCACTGTCTCCTGATCATTTTGAGTTTTTCACAGTATCTGATGCCCCATCTAGATATCTGATAAACCATAAACAATCAGGATTAATCACAGAGACAGTGGATTAAACTCAGAGAGAGAGAGAAATTCAAGAAAGACTGAAAAATGACACTGAATTAGTGGAAGGCCGCCTGAGGAGGGGACGCATTAGAGTCGTGCGGAGGCATTAATTCACTTCCTGCTCTGGGGAACATGGCATACAGAATTTCTCATTGAGACACATCTCAGGTTCTGTTTGTTTTGGCTACGTGTCACGGCTGCATGGGCCCGGACAGCCGGATGTGTTTATTTCTGCACAGATGTCAGTTGAGATTATTCAGCACTGACTTGGTGACAGTATGTCGTCATGGTCAGTTAGCAAGGGTTACCAGAAGAGGCCTTGGGTGCTGTAGATGATGAATGGGATGATTGGGCTAATCAGGGATGGGATGGGATGGGACTAAACAACAACTCGGGGGTATATGTCAGCCTATCATAACTCACAGAAGATAATCACTCTCTGTACTGCATATGCATACAATACAAATTATTGCCTGCTGTATTATGTGTTCGATCATTATTGTTGTTTATTTTATTTTGAAAGACTATCATTAGTAAGATTTTTTAAATGTTTGTAAAAGAAGTCTGTTATGTTCACCAAGGCTACATTTATTTGCTCAAAAATACAGTAAAAACAGTAATATTGTGAAATATTATGATTTGAAATAACTGTATTGTGTTTTAATATATTTTAAAATGTAATTTGTTCCTTTGATGGCAAAGCTGAATTTTCTGCAGCCATTACTCTAGTCTTTAGTGTCACATGATCCTTCAGAAATCATTCTAATATGCAGCTTTACTTATTATATATGTTGAAAATAGTTGTGCTGCTTAATTTTGTTGTGGAAACATGGATACTGTTTATTTTCTGATTCTTTGAAGAATAGAAAGTTCAAAAGAACGTAATTTTGTTTGAAATAGAAATCTTTTGTAACGTTGCAACTGTTTAGAGTAGGAAGGCTTCAGAAATTTTGAAAAATGATTATTCATTTTGAGATTTTCTAAATATTACATTTAATAGTGCTTTTAAATTATTAGTGTTTAACGATTAACTTTAAGTGAGTGGAAAAATGCAAAAATAGAGGAAATTAGTAAGCACATTTAGATATAGAAAAATTGGCTAACATATATTCAATATTGACTGATAATCTGTAATGATAAATAACCGAAATGGCATATATAGCCGATATCTCATGCATCCCTAAAATTTGACATTGACATTGCCAGACCACAAAGCAACTCCATCTGGAAAAGTTTCAGCGCTCCCTATGGCTAGTCCCTCCCTGGGGCTAATGAAAGGCGAGGAAGAGGAACATATAGGCAGTCTGACAGCTGCACGGAACGAGACACAAGGGGTTTCATGACTGAAGGAAAGCTCCTTAATCATGAGACTTTTGCTGGAATGATTGTGTCTCCGTCACTTTGCTCTGGACATGTGCTGATTTCCAGCGATGCTTTAAGTAACAGCGTTACTGCCACTCTGGCTCTGGCTGAGAGAATCAGAGCTTATGTGACCTGCAGGCATTACTCATATTGAACTTATCTGCTGAGTGCTTCAGGGATCAGCTGAGGTGCATCCTATGGGAATTTGTTTGCTCCTGTGCTTGTTCATTTTTTGATTGTTGTTTTAATTAAGGGATCATTGCTGATTATAATATTTTGTATGTTGTAGATGTGTCCTGATGGGTAGTTCAAATCTGGCTTAGGTCAGTTCCCGAAACACACCCCTTTTACTCCCCTAATTGTGTGTCACCTCTAACAAATTTAGTCCCTTTAAGGCAAGGCCATTCACTCATCGACCATTTTGGCAACACTCCCGGCAGATCATTTCTAGGCAGCAGGCATTTTGAGTACTGTGCAGTTCCTATCTATTTAAATTGGGAAAGAACAGATCTCCAAAACTATTTGTCAAAATGATGTTTCCATATCAGCAAATATATCCATATCTGACAACAACGGTATCATAAATGTTGCTTTTTCAGCTAAATTGCTGTATTTTCAGGCACATGCGCATTGTAGAATTAAAAAAAGGCAATCAGCTCTTTTAATGGAAAAGTGGGACTTCCATTACTACAGCTGCTAGTTGATGTGTTGCAATTTTTTCCAGTCTTTTTTTTTTTTTTTTTGAGTGAGCCATCTTCTCTTCCTTATGTTGTTCCTGTACTTCTAATTTCTCTATATGTAAAAAGGTAATTGATGAAATATGATGAAAAGCGCAGGCTACAATTAAGCAATATCATAAAAGTAAGAGTGGTGTTGTTCAGAATATCATCAGAGCTGTGGTTCAGATGTAGGAACCATTGTGACTTTGATATAGTTTTTAATAAGCCTACAGCAATTCCATAAACAAACAGTTCATATAAATGAACTTACATTTTACACAGTTATTTTGTCTGAAAACAGCTCTACCACAGCAGAATTAATGAACAACACCAAGCAAATACACAGTAGTGGAGAGTTCGTTCTTGAATGAATCAGTGTTCTTGAATGAATCATTTCAGTGAATGATTCAGTGTCTCGCTTATCAATTGTTTCGTTCCTGATTAAATCAGTGTTTTGGAATGAATCAGTTGGATAAATGATTTAGCCATTCACTCATAAAGAGAACTCGTCACCACCTACTGGCATGTCAATGTAACTTTAAAAAAAGAGTCAGTAAATATCTCCACCAAACAGACTGGCAGCCTAGACCCGCAAACAAACGGAGATATACATTTCAAAGAAAAGCCTCAGTGTCGGAGTAAACATCTGCTCTCTTTGAACACCGCTCAGCGAATCAAATTTGAGAACTAAAATTAAAGGCCTAGGTCATTCAGAACTCATCTTTGCGTTTCTATTTGAACATTCTTCAGCGCTGAATCTTGTGTTTTTAAACGCATTGCTGTTCACACAGAGCACGTTTTTGTATTCCATTGCAATGTTTTTCTATTTAAACATGCTCAGTCTAGAGCGGCACTTGTGCATGACACAGTGCCTTAAAAACAAAATAATTTTTGCACGAAACGTGCACAGTGGAATGAAAAACACAAGTTCTCAAGACAGGTTTTTACAAATTTCTTTTAACTTGAGCGCTGTGATATGATTTTGTAAGTTATCTAAATTTTGAATTATGTTTTTCAGCTGCGGGGCGGCCCTTGTGGCCGGGATGCCACTGTGTACCTTGCCAGTCGGCGGTGGATCCTGAGGGGCAGGAGCTGCCCACCCAGTGCAGAGGGCAGAGGAACAAGCACCCTGACCACGACATGAATCTCTGCTGGAACGAGATCAAACGCAAATCCCACAACATCAGGTATATCACATTTTTTGTTCATCCTTCTATTACATCAGCCTTCTATTATGTTCACTGTTTTCTGAGTATTATTATCCTTGTCTCAGTAGTTAGAAATCCATATATTGCAATTCTCCCAGTCTCAGAGGCACTAATGAAACCGTTGTTTGAGTTTGGGCTGTTTTGCATGTCATTTGTATGTATGTCTGTATGTAATGCAGGGTGCTTTGTTTACATAGTTAGCCTCTTAATTGCAGCCTCGACCCCAACTTTTCTCTGGGGACAAATTTACCAGGGTGTGATTTGGTTTGGACATCTTCCCTGCAGCACGGGGTAATAAGATCATTCTAGGATGGCCAGCAGTAGCAGTACTCTGGCCAGTATTCTGACATCATCCAGCCCTGAAGGAAGACATACAACATCACATGTAATGGAAATGGATTGAATACTAAGTGGCCTCTACAAAAGGCCCTCTGGGATTATATTGCACCAGCGTTGCGGTGACTGACTTTTTCAGCTGGCCGTGTTTTGACAGACAGATGTCCCTTCCATCTAAACGCCTGATTTTTTCAGCTTTGGCATCTATAAAATGCAATGGCAGGCATTTTTAGTAGGATTAAATTGTTTGATTTTTGTTTGGAAGCAAATCATATATATATATATATTTTTTTGTTAAATTAATGGATTATGGTCAAGGTTTTTGTTGGTCTCTGTGCTGTTGTTGTTTTTTTGTTGACTGTAGAGCTGCCATTATTTGTTTTATGCCTAATTTTGAATCACTGCTTGATTTTTGTAGATTGCGTTTCAGAGCAACACAACATGAATAATTTACTTGGAATTTTAGTTGTTTTTTTCTTTCTCAGGCACTGTGACAGAAAGAAATCAAACAGACTTGCTAGCGGGGCAGAACAGAGCTCGTCTTTGTCATTCTCATCAGAATGTTTGGCTTCATTGGGGTCCACTCACACGGCAGTGAATGTGCTGTGACCGGGGGGCTATGTGGCTGAGGGGGTATATGGGTGGACAGAGGCATGCTGGGAATGTGTGATTGCAGACATGCCTGGATATTTCTCACCTCTCTGATGGCGCAGCTGTGAGTGGGTGCTGATGTTGTGACTCAAAACCCACATCCCAAAATCTGCTCAAAGCATCTCTTTGTCTGCGTAGATTGTAAACAATTAACACACCTGAACTTCCACGACTGTGACTGTAATTTGAAGTTAAAGCTAGTACCCTTTGGTGATATCATTCCACATACTGTTCATTCATATTTGCAGAGTTTTATGAAGTATAAGTGCAGAGCTTGCAGTGCTGAAAGTAATAAAACAAGAAGGCCATTCCAGTTCAGTTCTGTTCTGTTCCATGCTCAGAGCTAAATGGCAGGGGTGAGCATGGTGACCTTTGAGCCATCCTCAAAGCCTCATCCAGTCTTTTCAACAGCAGGCAGAAGGCGGCTTGACTGAGCCCTAACAGCATGTTAATTGCTGTCCTTTCTCTGAGTTTTAGGCTCAGAGATTAGAATGTTAAAAACCCTTTTGCTAATGGATCTACTGTCATGTCAAACTTGACATGTAATAAATGTACTTTGTGCATCTGAGTGCAGTCTACGAAAGGGAGAGGAAATGGAATATTCTGTCAAGGCTTTTTGCTTGTTTTGGAAGTAAGATGTCCTCAAATTTTCTTTAGATTTTTAAAGGTGGATGTTTAAGGAATCTTTCGTCAGTTGTAGACCATTAAAGGGACAGTTCTCGCAAAAATTAAAAATGTGTACTCACCCTTATGTTTCTCCAAATCTGTTTGATTTCTTCTGTGGAACATATTTAGAAGAATGTTGGCAGCCTAGTTTTGGTTACCATTGACTTTAATTGTATGAGACATTTCTCAAAATATTGTCTATTTCCACAAAAGAACAGAAGGTTTTAAATGACATAAGGGTCAGTGAATGATAACAGATTTCAAAGTAAATATACTCTTTCCATTAAATGCATTGGAAGTTATTATTACAGTACCTCATGGTGAAGTCTTAGGTTAGGATAAGAGGGGAGATGCCAGCGTTGCTTGTTATCACAAATTGTTGTGTTTTGGATGCTGATGTGCTGGTGACCTGACTTAACTATGCTTACCAGCAAGATTTTGTTTGGTCAGCAAGCTTCACCAGAAAAATCCTGCCGATTCAACAGCCAGAAGGGATGTAAATGGTTTTTGTTGTTGTTGTTGTTGTTGTTTTTAACATTTCCAATTTTTCAATTTGAATGATTTTGGTTCCATAAAGATTTTATTAGTAATTATTTTAATACTTTTGAGGAAGAAATATTTGGATAAAAGGGAAATGTTTTTCTAATTACATTCACACAGCAGTCTGTTACCAAATGATGACATCATTTCAATAGATATGACAAATAAGGAATAAATTCAAAACAGTTTTATCTCAAGTGCATTTACAGACATTTTAGAGGCTGCATAAATGCAATTAATTAATTGTATATTAAATAAAAATAAAATAAAAATACTAAGCGAATAGAAAAGTGGTATAATTTCATTAATTCATTTAAAAAAGAAACAACAAAATTCATTATTGTGTCTCTTTAACTACACATTGTTATATGAACAACCAATTCTTGATTTGAAATGACAAGAGTCATTTGTGACCCTGCCTGGACCACAAAACCTTAAGTCTTAAGTCGCTTGGCTATATTTTTAGCAATAGCCAAAAAAAATTGTATGGGTCAAAATTATCAATTTTTCTTTTATGCCAAAAATCATTAGGATATTAAGTAAAGATCATGCTCCATGAAGATATTTTGTAAATGTCCTACCGTAAATATATCAAAACGTAATTTTTGATTAGTAATATGCATTGCTAAGAACTTCATTTGGACTTTAATGGCGATTTTCTCAATATTTTTATTTTTTTGCACCCTCAGATTTTAGAATTTCAAATAGTTGTATCTCAGCCAAATATTGTCCTATCCTAACAAATCATACATCAATGGAAAGCTTATTTATTCAGCTTTCGGATGATGTATAAACCCTTATGACTGGTTTTGTTGTCCAGGGTCACATTTGTTTGTGAATCGGACTAAACAGATCATTTCATGTTTCAGTTGTAGATTCGGTAGCAGTGTTGTGATCAATAATAGTGCAAGAAACACTATCAGAGTGTTTTAGTGGGTTGTTTTGTCTACGTTGGCAGAAAATTGCATGTTCGAGAATGGTTAATGGAATTTTTTTTAAATGAAACTAGTTCTCTGTTCCCTCTCATATAAAACCAGCCTGGACCAGCACAGAAATTGGTGCTGGTCTTTTCAGCAGAGTTATTTTGAGCTCAGCCCATATTCTGGCATGGTGTACTCATTAGGAGGAACTTTCGGTATGTGTTGCAGCCAGTGGTAAACACAACCTTTTCTAACTTTGCTGAAATGCACATATTTGTGTTTGTACCAGACAGTTGTTCAGTCCTCATATGGTTGTAGGAACCCACGTCAGTTGCATCATGACTTGGGACCAGAGATGAAGAGCAAAAAAAAAAAAAAAGGAAATTTTTGTGAGAGGTACGCTGTGGTGTTTCCAGTTTCTTGCTAGGCTTTGCAAATAAACCCACTATTCAGACACCCTAATGAACAAACGAGTCAAAAAGAATTTGAAAGTGCATGAATTATTAAGTCTTCCCGGCTGTGTTGGGATTGTTGGGATTAAATCAAATAAAGCTTGTCCGGCGCGCTCATCTATCAGCGTGGGGCTGAGCGGATTGCTATCTTTTGCTGGGTAGACACAATGCACTGCTGATACAGTTGCATTCTCTGCTCCAGCACTCTTTGAGGAAATAATAATCATGCATTGACATAAACAACCAACAGCATGGGGTGCTCAGCATGTGAAAATATCTGTCCCTTAGAGAAATGAGAAACTGTAGTTAGGCTGTATCAAATTTTCGTTGAGAGAGGCTGCCAGGCACTTAGGCGGCACTCATCATCCCTAACTTGGCACAAGTTTCGGGTAAGCTAATGATACAGTTGGGCAAGGCTAGACCACCAGACATAGTCTCAGGTTCCCTTAGTTAAGCTCTCTTTTACTCGTACAGTGAGGTAACTCTTGTGGCTTTCCTGACAAGCCTTGTTAAAGTCAAATGTCTGCTTTGTCCCACCTGAGACCTGCCCACGATCTGGCCTTAAAAACGTCTGTACACATGTCTTCCACAGATAATTTATGCTTTAAGCGTGGCTTTATTGGATGTGAGTGAATAAATGAATACACAAGTGTCTGTGCGGGATGCATGTCTAAAGCTCTCTTGCAGGAAATGTATTCCTTTTTGCATCTCAGCGCTCGCATGAAATATTCCAAAGAAGCGTTCCAATGGAGTGTTTATGCATACACAATTATATATATGGAACCAGCTGATATTACAGGTGCAGTATTTGTATTCATGTAAGGGCCTGTGCAGCAGCCCATTGTGTTTGCTTAACTGTGTCTTATAAACAGAATGTAGGGTAATGAAAGAGGCGAGACAGGCAATGCTGAATTGTAAGGCTCATTTCTCCCATGGCACCATAACCTTTTTTAGCCAATGGCTTCATTGCGTCTGAGAATCTGTGCTCGCAGACAAATCTCCCACCCCTCTTTCATTCAGTGTTACATTTTGAGGCTTGTGTTGTTGAGAGAACAGTCCTCAAAGAGAATGATGCCCAGAGCCTTAGACTGTGCTTCTGAAATGGAAACACAAATGAAAGAGAAAGAATACCAGGCACCAAGGCACCTCACTTAAATCTTTACCATTTAGTTATTCACTGATCTGTGAAGCGACCTCTCGCTGATGGTTATCATGCAACATGACCAAAGAACCTGATTTTAACTAATGAGTTTTATCTGTTTTTATTTTGATTAGTGTCTCTACGTTTACATTTTATTTATCGGGCTGTTTTTCAGACTACTTCGCCATGAGAGCGTCCTGTTGATCATCTTGCATATGTTATCACACACAGGTTGACAGGAGAATCTGGTGGTTCATCGTATCAAAAGCAGCAGACAGATCCAGCAAAATAAGTATAGAAGGGAAGGAAGAATGTCCACTTCTGAAGCCAGATTGGTTGCTGTCCAGGAGGTTGTTCTGTGTGAGAAAGGCTGAGACTTGGTTGAACACAACTCGTTCAAGTGTTTTTGCAATGAAGGGTGGAAGGGAAACCACACACACACACACACACACACACACCAAGTAACAGTCGTGTGGGCAGTCGTATTTTCTGCTATCTGCATCAGCCTAAAGTTTTTTAAGTATTAGAATTAATTTAGTTATCGCTAGCCATTGTGATATGTGACCAGGCCCGGTTCTATGGGGGTGCGAAATCAAAAGCACCCTCAGTTAAAGCTGTATTAATGGCATTTTATTGAATATTTGGCAAACTATCCAGTGCGTTATGGTTTGCGCTCTGGAGGTCGATTTCTATGTCAATGTGTTTTTGCAGCGTTGAGCAGTGTAGCCAATCATGGACATATCTGTTGATTTCTTAAAGGGGTGGTTGATCAGCTTTTTTCGAAAGCTTGATTGTGTTTATGGGGTGCAGTGTAACGTGCTCATGTTTGGTTAAAAAAAAAAACTAATTATTTTCACATATTTTACCTTTATTATACACCGCTGTTTCCATTCTCGTCAAAACGGTCTGTTGAGTTCCTGGTTCTATGAAGCCCCTCCCTCAGAAATATGCAATGGGCTCTGATTGGTTAAGCGGGCTCAGTGTGTTTGTGATTCGTTAATCGCCTAGTGCACGTTGTCCGGAAACATCACGCCCCCTTACCATTACGGGTAGTTGCGTGTTCCTGGGGGCGGGGTTTATGTAAACATCGGGGTTAGTGATGTCACAAACCCAGGAAGAAGCTCATTGTAGTCCCTACCAGCCGTTTTTTGAAGTCCTTAAACAGTGATTTCTTTAAAACAAAACATCTCCCTTTGCATTGAACTCTGAGCGACGTAACTTTGCAGATGTTTTTTATGCTCTAACAGCAACATTGCACACTAACTAAAGTTCAAAAAGTGAAATCATAATCAACCACCCCTTTAAAACAGAGGCGTTTAAGTTAGAATCCACTCACTGCTGAAATTTTTGAAAAACTGCTGAGTTTTTGTTCTGGTATTCGAATCATCTCATTATAACAAAGTGTTGATGCGTTGTGCAGCGTAGAGAACTTTATTAATAATAACGTATCTTGGTGAGATCGCGATGAACTAAGATGAATGACAGCTTTATAGTGATTATGAACAGAGCGCTCTTTGCGCCATAGCAACGGATGCCTATAGGCATATATATATATATATATATATAAAAT
>NW_015660051.1:1119210-1122270 GCF_001515625.1 Sinocyclocheilus rhinocerous | reverse complement strand
TTGTTAGAATAGGACAATATTTGGCCAAGATACAACTATTTGAACATCTGGAATCTGAGGGTGCAAAAAAATCCAGAAAATGGCCTTTAAAGTTGTCCAAATGAAGTTCAATGCATATTACTAATCAAAAATTAAGTTTTGATATATTTATGGTAGGAAATTTACAAAATATCTTCATGGAACATGATCTTTACTTACCGTAATATCCTAATGATTTTTGGCATAAAAGAAAAATCTATAATTTTGACCAATACAATGTATTTTTGGCTATTGCTACAAATATACCCCAGCGACTTAAGACTGGTTTTGTGGTCCAGGGTCACATATGCATATTGCAATTTGTACATATGCTATATTGTGATCATTTTGATGTATTGTGCAGCCTTAATGTGTATGTAACATTTAGACATACATTTTTGTACTTTTGGACATTTGCTGAAGTGTACAAATGGAATTGACAGCATCCAATATGTAATATATTCATATGGACAGCTTTAGAAAATAAATATTCATAATTTTTTTATATTATTCATATGTGCATGCATTTTACTATTATATACATTATGGGAATATAACAATAAATAAATAATTTCAAAATTAAGGTTTGGGTAAAGTGATGGAATCCATCAAAACTAGTTGAATATTAAGAAATTACATTAGATGTAATTAGATTGAAACCATTATGGTCAAATTAGGTAAATAAAGGTGATGGCATTGAAAACAGTGATACAATTAATTAAATTTTCTATGAGCCTAAAAAGATTTGAAACGTGTACATCACTACAATTAATGAAGTACAAATGTTACAGGCTAATAGAAATTTAGTAAAGTGTCTGTGCAAATGTAAGAAAATATGTGCTCAAACCGTTTTTTACACTCAAACACCTTTGAATACTATTGAAATCATCTACTGTAAATTGCTTTGGATAAAAGCACCTAAATCTGCTTGTTTTACTCTCATTTGTAAGTCGCTTTGGTTAAAATGTCTGCTAAATAGATACATCTAAAAGTCATTTAGAACAGATGGCTCTGAAAAGGCATGAATGATCCTCAAAAAATGGCTTGCTTTGTCCCTGCCATGTGTGAACATTGTAAAAGAAGCTCCTCATTGGCCACTGGTATTGATTACTATACCCTACGCTAGCCACCATGCCTGATGGTTCATATCGAACAAGCACGTTACAAGACTGCCAGAGCACCGCGCACAGCTGTCACCTGTTAGCTTCCACGCAGTCACAGCCAGCCCACACTAACATGCCATCCAGCTCCCGCAACAGAACCGATCCAGATGCCTCCCACATGTGCCATCTCAGCACTGCAATCCAATCCATTAAAAGCCCTCCATTAATCTCCATTTGTTAACCCGAGTTTGCTACCTGGAGCCAAGCTAGGAGGTCTTTAATACTGCCCTGCCCTGAATCCACTGGGTTTTTATTTGTTTCTCCTCCTCTGTAAAAAGGACCACAGGATTTGGATGCTTGTCCAGCAGAAGCATTGTTTGATTTTGTGGCTTTTCGGAGGAATCCCCATAAAGCCTCAGAGAGAGATGAGATGATCGATTGTCTAAGTCTAAGCATTCAGAGGGGCTGCAGAAACCCAGCGGGTTGTGCAGGATGGGTTACTGGATGTAATGTACTATATCTGTGATGGCGAGCGAGGCAGAGAGATGCTGTGCAATGCTCAAACATGGCACAGGTGTGAGGTGTTGAAGTCTTGCTGTGGATCAGTGAATTAGTAGCACAGGGGTTTGACTGTACAGGACAGATCATACCCTAGCGAGCATAAAGGGGCAGATGTGTCCCCTGTACTCACAGCGCTGGATGCAGGAACTGCTCTGATTTAGTCAAATGTGTCGATGGGCCAAATCTAACAAGAAGTGAAAAAAAGTTATGAGTGCGTTCGTGCCAAGTCTCATCGTCTCTCCGACTACAAGTATTTATTTGGTAGACTTTTAAATTCTATAAAAACCGTTTTCCCCTCAGGGTAAAACAAGAAATTAAGGTAATTACATCTTTATTTCACAATTGTGGCTTTATTTCTTGTAATTGTGACTTGTAATTTTTTTCTCAGTTGTGATTTTGCATCTTGTAATGTGATTTTTATATCTGTCAATGCGACTTTATAGCTTGATATTGTACGTTTATTTTTTCATAAATGCATCCTTTAATTTTACAGTTGCAGTTTTACAGTACCATTTTATGTTTTAATTAATACTTTTATTCAGCAAAGATGCATTAAATTGATCAGAAGTGACAGAAATATTTTGTAGCATTGCAAATATTCTTACTATTTCAAATAAATACTGTTTTTTGATGAATACCTTTATAGCGAGATAATCCAGATCAGAGAATAAAAAAAACTATTTTAAAAAATCACGATTTCCACAAAAATATTAAGATAATAAAAAGTTATTTTAAATTGTAATAATGTCATAATATTACTGTATTCAGATCATCATAAGACACTTCTTTAAAAACATTTTAAAAAAATCTTACCGACCACAAACTTTTGTCTCGCAATGTGACTATGTCTTACAGTTGTGACTTCATATAGTGTGACTTCCTTATTTTAAACTTAATTTTTTTCTTTTATGTCAATTATCTTTTTTTACATTTTATTCAGTGGAAACAGGCTTTTATAATGGTTCTATTTTTTTTCTTTGTTCTTTTTTTCCTTTTTTAATTTAATAATAATCATCACAAATTATGGTGATTTTATTACAATTTGAGTGAATTTGAGATTCTCTAAGTATTTGGTTTGTCTCTGTTTTTTAATGACAGCAGCATGAATGACCTGCATGAACTCCACAGCTTGTGTAAAATCTGATGAACATCTCACTGTCTGTACAGGGCTCGTGAAATTTCAAAATCGCTGGTAGCCCTTCGGGCAGACATTCTTCAGATTTTGGTAGCCCAAAATGAATTTAAGTAGCCCGAATAAAAAAAAAATCGGCTGAACTTCACTGCGGACAAATCAGCATGATTAAAAACTTCAGTGATTGCTTGTCTTCTTCAAATAACAAGTCAAGAGAGTAGGGGTGCAACGGATCACAAAACCCAC